>NC_057386.1:22628803-22860962 GCF_019320065.1 Cervus canadensis
AGTATCAAATATAGTTCCTGATGAGTCTCCTAGCAGGCACTTAATAAATTTTAGTATTTTAGTTTTTTTCTGTATGTGTGTGTATGCACGTGAAGATTTCACAGAGTAGACAAAGACTAAACTGGGTTTATAATGATGAATAGGATTTTTCTAGGAATAAAGGAAAAGTTTATAGAAAAAAGATTAAAAAGTGGGGAATATCTGTTATTGTTGATATATAAATATGTAAAAGGCAGAACAAACAGCAAAGGGTAGATGAAGTTAGAGAGGAAGCACAGATTTACAAAGAAACTGAGAAATGAACAAAAATGTATATACTCAGGAAGCATCATAGAATGCGTGACCAAGGAGCATTAAGCAATCACGAAGCCTGAACGTCTAAAAGTAGTGGACTGTCCTACCTTGCCAGGTAACTGTGAAGTATGGACAGTCTCAAAACTTAGCTTTCTGAATTCATCCGTGTCACTCATAGACTTCATTTAGTAGCAAACTGCAGAACAAGATCAACTAAACAAAACTCTGAAATGGAGAATGCAGTCTTTTTATCCTGTGCGGAGGTAACAACAGCAGAATACCCAAGATGCTGCTGTGCAGTCTGTTAAATTTGGGCCAGAGAGATGTCTAATTGCCCATGAGGCACAACTTTTAGGAGTGAAACAAAACGAAGGATGGCTAAGAATGTTGGTGTTCACCTTCCAGATCCAACTCATGGCACTGAGAAAACACTCATTGCAAGTATAAAATTATATTTCATTCCCAAAATTACATCACCCAGAGGCAAGACTCAAGTGTACTTGGACCAGAAGTAAAACACACCAAAACATACTAGATCTGTTTTTCTTACAATAGCTCAAGGGAACATACTTCCTTCCTCTTCTTCATTTCCCTCCCCCCCCCCCCCCCGCCCCAGAAATAGCTTAGGATGATCCATTGATTTAGGAGGGAAACCACCCCAGGCTTGGATGAAGCTGTAGACACAGTTTGAAGGATAAAATTCATGTGGACCCACCAGAAAAGATGTTTAGCCTTTTTAAAAAAATAGTTACATTGTCATGGGATGATGGTGTCCTTTCAAAGTCAGGGATAACACAATCAACTACAGAGTTAACAAAGTTCATCAAGCTCTTTAACACTGAGGATGCTTCTTGATATTCCTTCATTTGTTCAATAAATACACCCTGAGCACTTTCAAAGTTCCAGGTACTGGAGAAACAAAAATAAGTAAAATAACTGCCCTTGAGGAACTCAGTCTAGAGAGGAAGGGGATAGAATGGGAACAAATAGCTAAAATACAAATTATCATTTGTATTAATGTTTCTACCAGGTTCCAAGAAATCACAGAGGAGAGTAACTAAGTCTTCCCAAATCTTGAATGTTGCATTGCTGTTATTGGAATATACCCTATGCAGAAGTTTATGCATCATAGCAGGTTCACAATTAAGTATTAATTGAATTAATGAATAAAAAGTGACAAAACCTCTAATATAAATTTATCTGTAGTGTTTAGTGATTGATATGATTAAATAATCACACTAGTGATTATTTAATCACATTAATTGAGATTAAATAAAGAAATTTAACAAATACTTGGTATGAGCTTGGCAATCTATAAAATGCTATGAGACTGTGGAAGACAGTTTGTCAATGGAGGAGAAGAAGGAGGGACAAGTAGGGATGCTGAGACTATGAGGTTTCAGTTGAATCTTGAAGGAAGAGTAGGAATTCACCAGATGTACAAGTGGAGGGAGCAGGATTCTAGGCAAGGAGGAAAGTATGTTCCAAGACATGCAGGTGTATTTTGGTCCAGGGACCACTTGTGTACACTTCAGTGTACCTGAAAACGTAGGGTGCTTTTAGGGGAGTGAGAGGAGATGAGGCCAAGAGGTCATCATAATAGTATCTTATACTGTCAAAGTGCTTACTATGTGCCGGACAGTGGGTCAAGTGGATCAAAATATGCATTTTATTATGAAATAGTTGAAACAGCACTATGAAGTAGGCACTATTATCATCTCTGTTTTATAGATGGAGGAAATTAAATTCAGTGAGGATAAGCAACTTGCCCATGATCATACAGCTATGAAGCTGTGAAGCTGGACTTCAAATTCAGGTCTTTCTGACTGCCAAGACCATCTACTTAACCAACATTAGTTCTATCTTATACATTAAAACGGAGAAGGCAATGGCAACCCGCTCCAGTACTCTTGCCTGGAAAATCCCATGGACGGAGGAGCCTGGTAGGCTGCAGTCCATGGGGTCGCGAAGAGTCGGATATGACTGAAGCAACTTAGCAGCAGCAGCAGCATACATTAAAAAGATATTTGTTATGACTCAGCAACTACAGGTTCCCAAATACAATAAGAGAACATCATAAGTTTTCAGGACTATAGTAAAATGAGAAAACTAAGAAATATAAAGTGATTTTTTTTCCCCCATAAAGTTGCATAAAGTGTCATGTTCAACTCTTTGTGACCCCATGGACTGTATAGTCCATGGCCAGAATTCTCCAGGCCAGAATACTGGAGAGGGTAGCATTTCCCTTCTCCAGGGGATCTTGCCAACCTAGGGATTGAACCCAGGTCTTCCGCATTGCAGGTAGATTCTTTACCAGCTGAGCCACCCGGGAAGTCCTAAAGTTACATAGTTCAGTTCAGTTCAGTCGCTCAGTCGTGTCTGACTCTTTGCGACCCCATGAATTGCAGCACGCCAGGCCTCCCTGTCCATCACTGACTCCCGGAGTTGACTCAAATTCATGTCTCGAGTCAGTGATGCCATTCAGTCATCTCATCCTCTGTCATCCCCTTCTCCTCCTGCCCCCAATCCTTCCCAGCATCAGGGTCTTTTCCAATGAGTCAACTCTTCGCATGAGGTGGCCAAAGAATTGGAGTTTCAGCTTCAGCATCAGTCCTTCCAATGAACACCCAGGATGGATCTCCTTTAGGATGGACTGGTTGGATCTCCTTGCAAAATTACATAACTATTCAATAAAAGAGAATATTTTTCTGGATTTGTGTTCTTCCTATTTTCTGAAATCACTATATTCCCTTTGTGAAATTATGCTGAAAGAAGGTGATAGCTTTTTAAAAATTCTTGTCAAAATAAAAAACTGGCAATACCATGATACCTCTTTAAATCTAGGAAATCACATTTAAGCTATGAAGCTATGCTGCCTTATGAATGATTGTGTAAGGATTTAAATGTGTCTTGTAAACAATGGGCAGTCATTTAAGCAGTTTTAGCAATAAAATTATAAAATTTGCATTTAGAGGGATTATTCTTTTATAAGCATGAGGATGGATTAGAGAGGGAATGATGAGAGTGAAGACATGGAGATTGGCTAGAAGTTGATCACAATAGTCCAAAGAAATGATGAGAAACCTGCCTAAGACTAGGGCAAGAGAACTGAGAGAAGGGGACAGTTTCCAGAGACACTGAAGAAGTAGACTTAGCAGGCCTTGGTGACCAATGGGATATTGGGTGTGCAAGAGAGAGAGGATCTAAGAAGATTCCCAAGTTTCCAACCTACAACACTTTGAAGGATGGACCCGTCCTGTTTAAGATTTTTTTTAATACAAAAAGAAGAGCAGGTCAGTGAGGGGAGACACACTAAGTTCAGTTCAGACATGTTTTGATTTCAAGGACAGTCAAATGAGTGCGATTTTAAAATATTGATTCTATCTTACCAAGCTTCTGAAAAAGAAAAAAAAGGACTATCTAATATATTCATGAAATTTGATATAGTTTTTAAATACTCAAGGCCAAAAAAAAATTGCTACATGAAGTAAAGATTTTAGTAAGTGTACAAAATTAATCCCAGACATGGGTGTGTCATATGACTACTCCTACTGTAAGCACTGTCACACCTCATTCTTAAGATGAATCAGAGAAACATTAGTAAACTGCGAATTGTTTGGAAGGTTTTTGGGGACTCATCAGAAAGACTAAAATAAGGATCACAAAGTACTTTGAGATCCTCAAAAGAAAGATGCTCAGAAGAAGACATTATTAATGTTGGCTATAAGGAAAGAGATATCTTCAGTTACCCAGAAAAGCCTGTAGATAAAAGACAATGACTCAGTGACTCAGAAACAAATGCCTGATATTTCTGAATTTCTATGAGAGTAAATAGTAACAAATCAAGTACACCTTTTAAAAATATGAACATTTGGGGTGACAACAGCTTCCTAAGGACGGATATTCCTTAACGCAATATCCATCGCTGGACAATGAAATTCACATTCTCTCCTCACGCCACCCCAATTAAAGGGAAAGAATCTCAACCTGACAATCTGCCCTTCAGTATCTGAGACCTGGGCTGAGGGCAGATCTAGTGACCTCCTCCTGAATAAAAAGGGGAAGGGGATTGGGCAGTAAATTCTGTCCTGGCGAACATCAGCTCGGCTGTAAATCGGAATCCTCTCCGTGCCCTCTTTATTATCACATTCACAGCATGAAGTTATGAGCTTCCTCACAGCTCCTGCTATAAAAATGTGATGGATGGTAGGGAAACCTCAGGGAGTTAATCTATTCTTCCATTAAATTTTACTTTAATTGGTCTGTGAGTCAATCAGAAACTCACTAGACAGTGAATTAAGAAAGAAAAGAATGAAATAGAAAAAGAGCTTTCTTTTGCAGTTACTATATTATAATGCAGGATTATTCTTCCATTGAAAGAAAAGGGAGACCATTGGTCCATACAGATAATCCCTGGCCCTGTAAAGAAAATGAGAGAAAAACAGGCAACCATGAATTCCACTCACTGGTGACATTAATACATATGACATTTACACACACGCACACGTATTCCACCAAGAGAAAGCAGGCTTCTCGGAACCCCTTCACCACCACGACCAGTAATTAGAATGAGAGAAAGAGAGAGAGAATAAACCTTCACTGCTGCCTCTGGGAAAATTAATACAAAGAAAAATAAACTGTTAGGAATTCTATCATCAGAAACATAACTCTGTAGGTACAAAAGAAAGTAGATGCTAAAGACCAAGGATGGATCAGTTGAAATTTTCATGGGTTCAGTTAGTAAAATGTTTGTGCAGTATTTAAAGCCATAATGGGCTCTGATAAAGATTCTCAGAATCTAATAATGGCCTCTCTGGACTTCTTGTCTAATTAGTAGAATAAGAAGCGAGCCAGCTTGGAACTGAGCATTGCTTGAGATGAGGAAGAGGGAAGAACAGGCAAAGCTGAAAGAAAAATAAACCAGAGGGAAGCAGAAGAAAAACAAGAGCAGCCAGGGCTTTAAAAACTGTGCTCCTGAGCTGACAACTGAAGTTTACGTCTTGAAATATATGATAATAAGGTTTTATGGGAGTGAGCCCCAGGGACCCAAATGTCTCTCTGTAAACAACAGACTTGGGGGAAAAGCCAAGGTTTGAGTAATGTACTGTCTCTACTCACGATTAAAAAAAAAAAGGCAAAAAAGCAGTGAAGACAGGAAATAACTCCCTTTATTCTAAGTGTAGAACCCTGAGTTGCAGCAAATGCCCTCTGAGGGCAAAGACAATTGACAACCAGTGTAGAAATACAGTTGTCCCATGTTAAGACAAGGAATTTAAGCCTCAGCTGCCTCAAAAACCTGAGGTTGTAGAAGAAGAACCTAGTAAAGTGCTGCCTGTCCACTCCTGACACATAGGCAATATATGTCCAGAGACCGAACAGTTTATGGTACAGTGTAGTTCCGGTGGAATTACTGGAGGAACATCAGCATGACCAAATCCTTGGAGTGTGTACTCTTCATCTCCAGTGCTGCAAAGGGTTAAGCCTGAACATGCTGCCTGTTCCCCGCTGGTCCACATTTCAGGCTAGGTTACCTTGAGGGATAATACCAGCTGAACTCCATGTGCAAAACGATGATTTCCTTTGGAGACCAGGGTCAGGTAAAGCTCACAGGCAGCCTTAAGCAACAGCTAAATGATCAAAGTCCCTGGTGTACTCTGAGACTAAATCAGGTTGCATTTAAAATTCTTCATCCTCAAAGACAACAGCTCTCTCCTCTTTATATAGATGCAAGGCCATGAGACAGTGAAGTGCTATTTCTACAGGCATTAATTCCACCTTATATATTAAAAAGGTATTTGTGTGCCCTAATCACTCCAGGTCTAGAATCAAAAGGGACCTTGTTTCTTAGTGGGAGGCTATAGTGTGAAAGGTTACTTAGTCATCACTAGCCTCTAGCCATGCTGGAACACCACACATGGGGCTCCTCAAACAGGAAGTCAAAGCCAGGCCTGACCCCTGGATGAACTCGGTGCATTTTCGGGCAAGAGGCCTGATGAATCTCCAGGGACAGTGCTGCTCTGTGCCGCTGTGTCTGTATGTACGTGTTTACTCCTCTGTGTACTGTGTGTGGAGATGGGTGGTACTGAAGGGAAGGAGGGTGTGAAGGTTCTGGATAATTATGAAAATTAGATCTTTTACAGCAGGCTTCAAGCTCAATTTGGGTTGACAGCTCATGAACAGATCATCTGAAGTCTTAATAGGCCAATGCTGGTTCAATAGTTGTATGGGTAAATCATGCACATTTGTGCCACAGCTGACACAGAAAGCAGACCCACATCCCTCAGAGGGATCATGTGGATGAGTCTATATTTAACACCCTTTCTCTCTGGGGAAGGCTGAACAAAGCAAAACAAAACACATCTAAAATCTTGCCTACAACTTTTGTTAGTCAAGGAAATATTTTAACATTCTTTTCACTATAAAATATCTCAGTAGATGATACATGACTAATAAAGCAATTCTAAATATGTTTAATATTGATGTCTTTCCAAAGTGTTTCTGAATCTAGCGGTAAGAGGTATTATCCTCTAAACTGCTTCTATTCAAAACCAACCCAGCTGGGTCAGGGTGGGAAATTTTTTTCTACTTTCCAGTTACCTGTCCCCTAAGCACAGACTCTCCTGCTCTGGGGACTCTGGTGGTAGCTTTGTGAAATGATGTCAAGATATCCAGGCCCCTGACACATCCTGAATTCCCCAAGAATGTGTTTCCTGAATATTCCTGATAATGGACTTAGTACTACAAGCATTAATGAGGTTGGGTAAAGCAGCGTTTCCTGCTTAAAGGAGGAAAGAGCCCAACATTAGAAGCATTTTCTTCTTATTTTTCCCTGTGATTGCAGTAACAGCTCCTCACAGCTTTGCATGGGGGAAGGGATAAAGCAGGATCACTAACCAGCCTGGCATCTGGCTTCCAGCAGGGAGAGAGGCTCATCCACCTCACCCCTCAGGCTTCTTTAACTGAATTAGCCATATTAAGTGCCCTGGTAGCCCAGGGAATGAACGTCGTCGATCAGTGCCTGGGAAGGCATGTTTGGAGGGTATAATTCTGCCGGAGGAGAATGGACTCCCCAGCACATGGGCCTAAACTGCAGAGTAACAGAGCCCTAAATCTCCAGTTGCAGATTTACAGCCTCCATTCTCCTTCTTTACTGCAAATACAATCCGGCAGTAATGGTCTAACACAGCAACACCATCACCAACTGGCTGATGGCTCGCATAAAAGCAATGTCAACCAAAAACTATGAGTTTATAAAAGGGAACAAACCCTCAACAGTGACAAGAACATGAAACCCATTAACAATTTAAACACTTTCCATTTTTTATTTCCTACCTTGAAGCTATTATTGCTGATAGAAAGCTTCTCAGTAGAGTTAACCACTGCAAGGGAAGCCTAGGAAGCTAGCTTAACTCCTAAGACAGGACATTATATGGTTTGAACCATTTGATGGTGTGGTTTGAACCTTTGCTAATACGAATGCCACCTGGTAACCTGTAGTGCAAAAGAAAATCTCAGGTGTGATAGGATCTTCCCTAGTAGGCCTATCAAATTATTCTCGGGGATCACACTGAATAAATACGGTTGGGACTGGATTTGCTAGTCGGTTGAACATGCCAAGACTTGGGCTTGTACTGTAGAAGGAAGGATAGGATGTTTTGTGGAGGAACTTCTGTAAAAATCAAAGATCAAATCTTGGCTTTTTGATATTTGATGTTTATATGAGGTTTTATTTCAGTGATAGCGCTAATCCCTTGAAGGGACATTGCCGCCAGAATATTTCTACTCTGTGAATTGGCTATACCTGGGCTATAATGGAAAATGTAACTCGTCACACACTATTACCTTCCAGTCTTTAGGTAATCAGGTACAAAGATTATAACTAATTTGCCCAACTTAACTACAGGACTCTCCCATTAGAAAAATATTGCTATGGAATTCTCTGGGGAAAAATGCTTGAGTAAGCCGTCTTCTCCCCTGCTCCTCCCAACCAGTGAAGATGAAGATAGGACCTTAAGGAGATACAGAAGCACATCATTGGGTGATTCACCCCAAAACAGAAGTTCTTCATTCGGTTCTTTAAATGACAAACCCAGTGGCAAGAACAAAGTCATTT
The DNA here is from genome assembly GCF_019320065.1 of Cervus canadensis. Lineage (NCBI taxonomy): Eukaryota > Metazoa > Chordata > Mammalia > Artiodactyla > Cervidae > Cervus > Cervus canadensis. Next base: position 22,637,211 of record NC_057386.1, read on the forward strand.
CTTTGGTAATTTTGAGTTTTCTATGTGTGTAGTTTGGTAAACAATTCATCTTTTAGAAATAGGATTATAGCTTTAAAAAGGAAAGAAACCTTGTTTTTGCAAAGAAAAAAATGACTATGTTGAATATGGTCACATATATCCACACAAATAGTACCAATGAAGCTAAAGCTCTTGATTTACATATATTGTGCTGATTATTTGAGCAATTTAATATAAAATTTAATCTATACTAATGGGCCTGGGGGAAGTACAAATAAAACTGAAGAATAAATACTTATTTTGCAGTAAAATGAATACCATCAATATGTATAAAAACACCAGTTTCAGTGGTGCACAGAATATTATATTCTAAGACTATTTCCTTATTTTCGGCAGTTTAGAACTGCATTGCCTCACAAAGGAATATCAACCTATCTACAGGCTCTCTTAACCTGGGCTAGTTTTAAGAAAGGGATCATTTCATACTGCTTTTGCTTTATGGACAAAGATATTGAGCTGAGCAGCACTGCACCTGTTGGTCTTAAGTGTCTCCTCCTCCAAAGAAAGAAAAGAAAAGTAAAAAGAAAGAGGGAAAAGACACTGGGGAGAAGAAAAGTAAGAGAAATTAAATAAAAGACAAGAAACAAGAAACTTACAAAGTAAGTTATTTTTCCCCCAGTGGGCAAGGAAATCAAGCTATAGTAATTCTCGTTAAAATAGTTAGAAAATGGTTAGCCTTAATGCCTGATAATGACTAGAGCTAATATGGTTCTGCTTTCAGTGTGGGTAATGCTTAGGAAGTAGCAGGATGTATGGCAGCTTTCTGGACCTATACAATCAACCCCAATGAAGCCTTTTCTCTAGCTTGAGTCATAACCATAAATACCACTCCATCCCCACATTCCAGTCACAAAGTCCTTCCTTCCTCCCATGCCCCTAAACAAAGGGGACAACAGTGTGTGCGGTGGGAACATCTTGAAATAAGATATCGCTCCCCAAATGGAAGGAAGTCACAGGGGAGATTGACGCCATAAAGGCAGTTCCATCCTATTGAAACGCCAGCAGATGGGGTCATAAACATTTCCTTCTCCCCCGTGCTAACAGCCACCGAGTCAGCTTCATCTTTATCTTTATCTTTATCTTCCTGTCAGGTCATAAATACCTCTCACTCAAGCCTCACACACAGCTGGGCCATGCCAGGCAAGTTTACTTCCTGTTAAGGGTTCTTTTCAGCAAACATTTAGAAGTAGGTGGGGTGGGCGGAAGAAAACTAAAAACTCTGCTGATGATACAGTGCAATAAGGGAAACTTGGGAACCTCAGAGAAAGGTTTGATCAGACCAGGAGACAACCAAACTCCCTAGCAAAAAGCATGAAGATCCACTTAGATGAAGATACTTTCACAGGGAAAATGGCTCAAGTAATTAGCTAAAAATTGTACTCATTACAAACAAACAGAAGAGCTGAATACTGTCAGTAGCTTTTGTTTTTGGTTCTAGAACCTCTAAAATGCTGCATGGGTTCTTTCCATGTGTTCAGGGGTCTGGAACCCAGACCATAATCACACAGGATGGGAACAAGAGATCTCTGGGAGTAGTAACTCAACTAAAAGTCCTTGCTTAGCTAGAAGCTGGAAAAAGAATGTACCCTTTTACTTACAGAGGTTGGGCACATGGGGAAGGACTGACCTCCTGACTTCCTTTCATTCAAGGGAAGCAGTCTTATGCTTGGGAAACAATCTGTCTGAGGGATTCTTAGCAGTTCCAAAATTGTAGAATATAAAATGGTAGAAACCTGGAAGATAGTGGGTATCTTCTTCCTCAATTTGGCTGGAGCAATTGCCCCTCTTAAATTTCTGGGATATTTGTGATTTTCAAAAGTGACTATCATCTTTATATAATGCAGCCCGCAACCTGATTCTTAAAAAAAATATTTAAAAAATATATATTTTTGCTGTTATTTATTTATTTTTGGCTATGCTGGGTCTTTGTTGCTGTGCATGGGCTTTCTCTAGTTGCGGTAAGTGGGGGCTACTCTCTAGTTGTGGTGTGTGGGCTTCTCATTGTGGTGATCTCTCTTGTTGTGGAGCACGGGCTCTAGAGAGCGCAGGCTTCAGTTGTGGTTCCGAGGCTCGAGAGCATGGACCAGTAGTTGTGGCCCACAGGCTTAGCTGCTCTGCCGTATGTGGAATCTTCCTGGACCAGGAATTGAATCCATGTCCCCTGCATGGGCAGGTGGATTCTTAACCACTAGACCCCTAGGGAAGTTCCACAATCTGATTTTTAAAAAACATCATTTAAATGACATTTTCTGGTAAAACAGTAAAGTCTCTAAGTAATAATGATAATGCCAGGCTGCGGTTGATTATAAGAAGATATTTCTTGCTCAGACTGGAGTTGGGAAAAAGTGCCTTCATTTATGCTTTGAGAGTGGCTGTTCTCTGTAGTTTAGATACTACGTAACTTTGAAAGAGAGAAAAATGAAAATAGCACTAACAAGTTTTCTATAATGGTTATCACAAATGAGTTCGACTCCCAGCCCTGACATTTCACTAGCTGTGTAACCTTGGAAAACTTACTTAACTTCTCTGTGCCTCATTTTTCTCATCTGCAAATTGAGTACAATAACAGTCCCCTCCCCCTTTTAAATTGTTGCTTTATTTTCACTGAAATCTAGTTTAAAATCACATTTTAAGTTATCTCATTTTTTATACATAGAATATCATAACTTTCCTATTTTATTCCATTTCAGAGTCATTTTCTTTCATTGTGCCTAAATTATCTTCCTTCATATTCCCTTTCTCATTGGGATTTACAAAGATAAACTAAATTAACCTATGTAAATCACTTAGAACAGAACCTGGCACATTGTAGGGGCTATGTGTTACCTTGCATATGAAATGGAAGGCCTACGTAATTTAGTCATCTGGATGGCAAGTAAAGCAAAAGATATTGATTACATTCTTAAAAAGCTTCAATTAGGCTGAATATTAGGCCTCAGACTGGCATTCAAAGTTTTCCATAAATTTGGCTGATTTGCTTTACAGTTCTCTCTTTTCGCCTTCCCACAATTAAGTAACCCCAGTTAGACTGAACTACGTGGTGTTTCCTGAACACATCCTGCATTTTCCAACCCCTACACCTTGGCAGATGTAGCTCCCTCACTCTGCAGTTTGCTATTCCTATTTTTGTCTTCCCCTATCTCTATCTACTGAAACCACAGCATCACAGAGTTTCTCTCATTCAAGCACTAAGACTTTATTCTATTTTCCTATCCATCTAAAGTCTGACTCAAATGCACCTGCTTCCTGAATCAAGGAATTTTAGAGCTGGAAGAGCTTAGAGATCAAATGATCTAATTTTTTTTATTAGGGCCCGAAGAAGTTAAATGATTTTCCTAAAGACATCAAGTTACAGCTCAGACTACAGCTGGGGCTTCCAAACTGTGCAGACATCTCTGAGAGCAAATCACAGAGCCTCTTGGTCCTCCTCATCACTCTGATCTTTTTTTTTTTTTGGCCACAACACGTGCATGCGGGATCTTAGATCCCCAACCAGGGATCAAACCCACACCACACGCCCTGCACAAGACCACCAGGGAAGTCCCCTCATCACTCTGATCTTAACCTGCCTGGTCTCCTTGGAGTTGTTACAGCACCTAAGCACTTATCACATAACCTTTTGAACGGCAGTTATTTGGGTACATGTCATCTCCCACTATGTCTCATTCACCTTTGACACCTCCATTTCTATCCCCAGAGGGCTTAGAACAGAGCCTGTAACAAGGAGGTACTTGAGGAAGTATTTGAAGTAATATATGAAAGAATGTTCACCAGAAAGGAGTTGAGCAGCCTTTTCATTCCATTGACTCAGATCTCTCATAGTGTCAAAGTTCTTGCTAATCCAACTATTTGAACTGAATTATCAATTCCAGGGCACAATAAAAAAATACTTCTAATTAAGCGGAAAAGTTAGTGGGAATTAGGTGTCATTATATCTTACACATAAGCACTAATGCACTTGCTTTACAAAAATTTCTGAGCATTCATGTGCATTTCACTATAAGGTATGCACAGGAGATCTTGGGCTGATAATTTATGGAAGAAGTAAGAGACTAAACCCTGCCTTCTGATTGGTTGCCATCCCTTGGGGAAAACTACATATGACACAACTAGAGATCTATTAACTGAGGACCATGAAAGCACATACGTGATAATTAAGGCAATGATACAACAAAGAAGTATAGAGAGGCTAGGGAGTAGTAGTCATCAGAGGAAGCTGTTGATATCATGTACCATGTCTTATGTTGTCTACTTTATGATCCTCCAGTTTTCAAACTAAGCCCAACACTTCTGATTTCTCATTGTCACTCATTTATTTTTTACTCAGTGATTTAAGAGTAACCTTCCTCTCCTTCCCTATGAAAGTTTTGGTTGCTGATCAAGGTTTGATACCATTACATGTGTACTTTTCCAGCTGGGAACAATAACAGTAACGATATGTGAACCATTCAAAAAATTTCGAAGTGCTTTTATATGTCTCTTTCTATCCTTTTTTTTCCAGCAAACTCAGGAGGGGAGTGTCAAGTGCAAACTATATGCCATAGATGTGTATATGATGTATAGCAGCTATATATCTATTTTGCAACATTATTCTACTTTATTTCTGGAATTTCTCTTCATGAATTTTCCTAAAGGAAGAAAGGCATATCTCTATTATAATATCCTGCTTAATTTCTTAATCACACTAATCACAATACATAATTACTTTATTTACTGGTTTACTTCTTTATTACTAGTCTCTCCAACAGAAAGCAAAACCCCATAAGGACAGGAACCTCATCTATCCTATTCTTTCACTGTAGGCACTTGACAAGAAATTGCTGAATAAATAAACGAATGAATGGCCAATAATATTCTTTCTATTAAGACAAATAGGTCATAATGATAAAAGAGGCCAATCAACAGACCTCCTAGTGAAGGACTGATTAGCTGTATTTTTACCCATTTATCTTCCATGAGGGATGATGATCTACAGAAAAACAAATAGTTCTCTTAGTTTTTAGGTTTGCCAATCCGCCACCAAATAATTATTGAATGTTTTCTCATTATGCATGTGTGCACATGCTCACATGCTTGTCTGACTCTTTGTGACTCCACGGACTGTAGCCTGCCAGGCTCCTCTGTCCATGGGATTTCCCAGGCAAGAATACTGGAGTGGACTGCCATTTCCTCCTCCAGGGTATCTTCCCGACGTAGGGATTGAACCCGGGTCTCCTGCTTGCAGGCAGATTCTTTACCACTGCGCCACCTGGGAAGCTCTTTCTCAGTATAGGGTACTGCATTAAGAACTGTAGACAATAAGAAGTTTAAGATATAACCCTTGTCTCCAAGGATCCCATGTGATTACAGCAATATGACAGTAATATAAGATAATAAAGACAAATTCGAAGTAAGTAGTGCAGTCAACATTTGTTCTCAGAGAAGAAACTGCCTTAGGGTGGTGTGGTCAGGAAGAGCTGCCTAGGGTGAGTTTCCATCAATGCAAAGGACTCACTAGAAGGCCTTTAAAATAAAATCCTGTAACTTCAATATGCCTCAATATACCCCACATTAGAAATACTTTGAGATCCTCCAACAGACAGTAGCTTGTCAATGCAAAACAGTTCTATTAGACTGTTGGGCTGGCCCCCATAGCAGGTTTTCAATGGCTTTATGCATGTTTAATCACTCTTACTTGGAGTAGTTCTCTCAGCTTCAGTCCCATTAGAATTTAAAAGGTCAAGTTTCAGAAGCCTAAAAAAGTGATTTAGAATAGAAATGCCAACTTAACCTTAACCACAGCTAAACTAATGCTATAAAAGTATTGAAAATTGTACCTCGTATAAAATATATGAGTGAAACAAGAATATTAAAACTTTTTCATTCTTTCCTGAGGCTATATTATAAAAACAGAATTTTAGTAAAATTTAAAAAAAAAACACAATTTGAATTTCACTAAAAATTATGGCTCACTGGTAAATGTTGACACATATTGCTTATCTGGGAGAGCACAGAGGCCCCATAAGAGAGTGAGAAAGGAGACTAGGTAGACCTCACGGCTCGGAAAGGGAGCAATCTTTTGAAAATGACATAGATTTGTTATAGCTCTGAAGGGTAAGACAGGACCTGAGGAGCATTTTCTACAGCTTGCCAGTTGGAGCTCTTACTTTTTACCAGAAGCCTCCCTATCCAGAGCCTTTTACCTGCACTCTGGCTTCCATTTAAATATCTCTTGCCTTTTCTCACCAAAGCATTCCTTCATTACAACTTTGTAATATGTTGTATATTAAAACAACTATAAACTGTTAAATCTACCATGGTTTGAAAGATGATGTCTTTTTTTTCCTGCCCCAGAAAGAAATGATTTTTTTAAACTGACCCCTTTCACTAACAGAAAAACCACAAATTAGCCAAAATAAGTGATTCTCTCCTTAAAAAAAAAATTTTGTGGTATCATTATTTAAAATCACAATTCTCTTTTTATAATCATCTCTGTGATATAACTTCATCTATCAGGAATTATAGTTCTATTTCTGATATTTCCACACCTGCAGATATATAGGAGATTAAAAAGTGGATGAAGAAATGTCATCATAAAGCAAGCAAAGTCCTGAGGGAGACGGCCTGGGCGACAAGTGACTTAGTATAAACGGAAGGTGCCAAATAGTAATAAAAACAAAATGGGAAATCATGAAAATAAAATAACTGTGTATTAAAAATATATTTGGACCAGCTCCTCTGTGCTGGCATTTTGTAATATTAACTGTTTAAACCTGCTTAAAATGAGAGCTTTGAGTTCTCAAAATCCTTTAATTCGGTTAAACATCCGCTACCCTGAAAGGGCTCCACAGAATCCCATAAAACATTATTTATCTGTGCGCGTTAACTGCACGATACTGTAATTTCCAGAATAAATGCTGGGTGTAAATTGTTGTTTATGTTGGATCCTGACTGTCTTTACGAGAAACAAAGTGAAAACGGAATCTTCACAGCTTTATTTCTTCCGTTAAAGTCTATTCTGCAGCAGGAAACATGCCTAGTGGAGTTTCTTAATGAACACTTATAAAGCCTGTTGGTTAAAACCAAGTATACAGAATCACCTCCAAATGTATACCCTCTTTTTTTCCACATTCTTTTCATTTAAATCAAGTTAAATTAAAGTGAAAGTAGTACCATTCACATTGTTATAGTTAAGGGTCTCTCAGCATTTTATGCAAAGCCTGTAGTCACAAATTTATAACTTGGAAGGGACAAGGAGAAAATTCGGGAAAAAAAAAACAAAAACAACCCCAAAGCTTTAATATAGAGGAGCTTGGCCTGGAAATGAATTTTTACTTATCTTTAATGACTTTTAAAGGTCCATCTTGGTCAAAAGATAAAGACATTTTAGCAATTTAAGACATTTGGTTGGAATTTTCTTGTTGTTGTTGTCTTTTTTTTTTTAAGCTTTCAAAGGCATTCCAGCTAATTGATTAAAACATTAAATCATCTATGTGCTTGAATTTTCTAAAGAATTTAAATATTAGAAATTCCATTGTACCATCTTCCCACTTTCTGCCACACACACAAAGCACAAATAGTGTTCCCCCATCCTTCACATTTTTTTCTTTTTGCAAATGCAAGAAAAGGGGAAGTTAGGAGGGTTTCAAAGTCAAATAGGGTAGGACTATGTAAAATTTCAAGATTCTGTTTTTAATTCTTTCCCTGAACACTTGGTAATTTTTTTCTTCCAAAACACCATTGCTAAATTTTAAACAAGAGCACACATTCCTTCACTGCATTCATAAAGCATTCATTTACCATTTCCTCTGCAAAAAAATAACTGCACAGATTTTAAGCCCAAGAATTTACTGTGTCTGTGCAGCAGCTGCTCTTACCTGATAAAATTGTGATGATTCTTTCTGAGCGATTATGACTTATCAGGTCAGTGACCAACAAACTATAAAATAGATTCTAACAGCCCCCAAAGGGTTGGTACAGACTCTTGAGTAAATAATATATGTAAGAGAGAATGGAAGAAAGAGAGGGAGAGAGAAAGAGGGAGAGAGAGAGAGAAACAAAAAGAGAACAACACACTTATGAGTGACCCAGTTGGTTTGTTTAGTTGATATAGCACAGGAAGACAGGATCCTTGATTTTAATCCTGGTTTTCTCACTCAGCAGCATTTCTTGAGACCAAGAGTCGGATAAGAAGGCAGCACTGTTTTCAGCAAGAGCAGAGGCCCCATAGTAACTCTATAGGCATATGCTGTCTTGCCCTGGGTTTGATATAAGCCATAAACTAGTTGTTACTTTGCATGTATTTATACTTGTATCTGAAAAGATACCCACTGACTCCTTGGAAAATCTACCAATCCTAATAATGAACTCTAATAGAAGGAATGGGTATTCCCTGGTGGCTCAGCGGTAAAAAATCTGCCTGCAAGCAGGAGACCCGGGTTTGAACTCTGGGTTGGAAAGATCTCCTGGAGAAGGAAATGGCAACCTACTCCAGTATTCTTGCCTGGGAAATCCCATGGACAGAGGAGCCTGGTGGGCTACAGTCCATGGGATCTCAAAGAGTCAGACATGATTCAGCAACTAAAAAATAACAACAAGAGAAAGAATACAAGGATGGACCATTACCATTTTTATGTCTTGTTCTAGTTAAGGCCTTAATGAATAGAAGAACTGCTATCCAAATAAGTTTACATTGGATTTAAAGGAAGTCAAGGAAACTTCGCCATAGAAATTAGAATATCATCATAAAAATGACCAAAGTTCTAGGACAGTACATGTGTGCACGGGTACACATCTGTGTGTACACAGATTCAGCCACTTAAAACCACAGCCAATATGAGGGAGGAACTTTGATCTACATCCTGTATTTAAGTCAAGTTTTCCTAATTGCATCAGCTTTCCTGGAGATCTCTGCTGCTTTATCGTTAGAGTAGATGCTAGAGAAATTCTCTCCGGTTTAATGGCATGGTTCAGTTCAGTTCAGTTCAGTCACTCAGTCGTGTCCGACTCTTTGCAACCCCATGAACCACAGCACGCCAGGCCTCAAGAGTTGTATTTGCCTTTCAGATCTCGAAAACTGGATATGAATGGTTGCTTAGGCTTTAAGACCACTGATTGAATAGCATCATTCTGGTCCCCAATAGGGACACATCACTGTGGTCATTCCTCACTTAACTGCAACTTGAAGTAAGTACAGTAAGTTTCAGGTTCTGAGTTGTCCTAACTATCACTAAAGGGAAGGTTCTGAATCTTTACCTCACTGGAGCTTTACAAGGTCAGAGAAGAAAGAGAAAGGCATGAGGCTGAGGCATGGATGAAACGGTTCCTGCAAGTCCAATGGGACTCTAATGAGTCTAAGCCTAGAAACTTTAAGGATTGTACTATTTTTTTCTGGGACAGAACTTGGATCTTCAAGCTGTGGCAAGGCCAAGAATGAAAGAGTGTGGGGAGGGAGAGGGAGAAAAAAAAAGATAAATGTAAGAACTAAGATGGTTTTCCAGAGATGAGTGTGGGATGTTTGCCAAACAACCAACACTACTCTTGACTCAAGACAGTGCTAGCAATTTTATGAGCAATGGCTTCATTTCCCTCTAAAATTACACAAGTGGCATTTCTTGGTGTGATTTTATAGAGATCATATTATAGTTGTTGTTTTCTCTAAGGGGACCCAAATTAGGGATGGGTTAGGATGGCTTCAGGAGACTCCTCTTAGGCTTAGGTGCTGGACTCATCTCTCCCTACCTAACAGGGACCCCGCTGTGTTCTGTAATAAGTCCTCTTCTTCTAAATTACTGTGGAATGGACCAGGGTCAGTGCTGCCTCACACCTTCCCTAGTTTCCTGTGAGAGATCAAGAGATATGCTGGCTGCCACCAAAGGGAGGCAAAGGAGCCAAGTTCAGATAAACTTTTGATAAAGTGCCATAGCAACCCCCTCATCAGAAGGTAGGAAAGGTCACACAGTAAAAAAAAAAATAATAAGAAAATATAACTGCTTTCTTATGAGGAAAATATTATGAGTTCTTCCCCTTTTTCAGCTTTTATGGAAGGAGATTCTGCCAGTTCCTTCAGAAAAAAATAAGAAAAAGTAGTTTTAAAATGAGATTATGCACCTTCAGGGTGCCATTAGGAAGTTTTACTGTACTGAGATGACATGAAAGCTCTGGAATTAATATCCCTGAGATGCTTCAAACCTGCAATAGCAATTATTGTACTACGTGTCCCTGGATAAATAATAGGGCCATTCAACTAATTAGCTTCAATGATTTCAGCTCCCTGTAAATTCTCTCTCACTCGGCTATAAAAATAACACTAGGAAAACTTTTGGTAAGAGAAACTTCTTTCAGGAAATGTTTTCTTTTCTTTTTTTTCCTCCCTTCAGTTCATGACGCACATTGTATAAAGTAACTTTCATCCCTAATCACAAAACTAGAATCAAATATACAAAATTTGTAGAGTATTAATTGACATTTGCTGCTACAGAAATACTGATTTAGCTCTCTAATTTATGTACCCCATGTAATATACAAACATTTTGAGAAATTTAAACCAGTTTCTTGATACACAGAATAAGCAGTCATGTAAGCATGAATAGAGTTTAAACCCTAAGTGCACATATACATATATGTATGACTAAAGATAAAAGCATGAAATATTTATATCCACATTTCATTGTACTATTACTTTTATTACAGAGAACTTAACAACATGTTAGCTTTTTGATAATGCTCATGGAACATTAATTCATTTTTTCATATTTACTGAGTGCCTGCTAGATGTAAGACATGAAGTTTCTTGTGCACACTTCCTTGGAAGAAAAGTAGATTTACTTAAACTCGGTTATACCTCCTTAAAGTGACAAGAGTTCCCCTATACTTCTACCCACTAGAAACACCAGTAAATTCCATAAATTCAAAACAGTAAGGATGTGAACTTCAACAATGGAAGCAAATGCAATTCTAACATTATCAGTAATAATCTGAAAAATCTATGATATCACCCCAAGAGGTCTGAATTTCTTAAAGCTTCAGGTTTGGTTTGCTTTTGCTTGTTCCTTTGGGTAAACAGTTAAGATTTCTCCTTTGCCTTTCATGGAAATTTCTATACACACTGAAATGAGCCAGAAGCTCCTCCCTGGATGGGCTAGTCCTCCCCCTTCAAATGCTGTACGTCATCACAGCAGAGGGACCTAATAAGAGGCAGATGATTATAAGCTTTGTCTTTGGTGAAGAAATGAAGAGGAAAAAAGTCTGAAACTTCTGTTTGGGCTCATCTTGTTTTTAATTAACAAAATATAATTAAAATTAAAGCCAGACAAAATGACTGGATCTTAAATCAGAATTATGTCTAACAGTAGAGACTGCAGTCGTCTGTTAGTACTCATTAGAGGTGACCTACACTACTTTCTGGGTCTCCCATTTTGCTCCACTATGTATAGGCAAGTTCTTTTTAGTTTCTTAGTTATATAAAACAGGTTTTTTCTTCTTTCTGTATCAATACGTACTAAATCATATATATATAAAGACAGATGTACTGAACATTAGGATGAAGAATATAGTAATAGATGAAAAAGTCATTACTATTTCTGAAGCACCATGTAATTATTAAATTCAAAACAATTCTCCTAAAATGGATAATTATGTAATGTGGCAGAAACTAACCTTCCAGTCAAAAAGCTGGATACTAAAATTTTCCCTAATGTAACCAAAATGTGGTCAGAGATTATAGTTTTTATTTTACAACTATTCCATGTTATTCCAACATTCCAGTCCCTGCTTCTCAAAATCTACACCTTAAGAGCTACCCGGGAGGTTTGTGATATCAACCCCCATAATTTTTCCTTTGAAGAGATCTTCGGCCTCAGCTTATGAGAAATGCAGTCAGTTCACTCTAGGAGAATATAAGTCATAACGTTTGCTTTGGAAACCTATTTTACCCTATATTTCTCAATGAAATAAATTGTATAAACGAAATAAAACTGACACCTCAGTATTTACTAAATTGCTACCGTCTGCTCTCAGTTTAACACTCTGACTACCACTAGTTTCCCTTGTTCAGTTCAGTAGGCAAAAGAGCAAATGAAAAAAGTCTCCAGCAAAGAATGTATTTTTAAATCAACATAAGTAAGATTATAAGATAGACTTAGCATAGTTTCCTCCTTACTAGTTACTCCTATACATTTGTCACTTTCTTCATACCCATGTATATTCTTCAGTTTACCAGACTTTGTGTGTGTGTATGTGTGTGTTAGGAATTCACACATTGTCTACGGCCATACCACCCTGAACGCGCCCGATCTCGTCTGATCTCGGAAGCTAAGCAGGGTCGGGCCTGGTTAGTACTTGGATGGGAGGAATTCACACATGGACCTAGGTCAATAAAGTTCAGAGAGTAGAGAAAGAGAGAAATATTCAAATAGATCAATCTCATTTAAACAATGGTCTGATATTACATGATGAAATTAAAATAAAACTATAAAAATTAACACTCAAGAGTTGAAAATGACTATCAATGAGAATTGAATATTTAAAGATGAAAACACAGCAAAAAAATAAAAATTTAAATATCATGTTTATACATAAAAGGAAATAAAAATATTTTAAGGTCCCATAACAGTGTATTTTTCTTTCAGTCTGTGGCATTACACAGTCATACATATTTGCACTAGAGATGCAGGCAACTAGACCTCCATCGGCATACCAGGGCTGCTGCTTCTCAGGATAGCTATAAGGCAGTGGTCTCAAAACCTCATGAAGAGAAACTCCCCTGCACAATTTGGAGCTACTTTGATTCATGGAAAAGCAGGACTGACCTACTCATCAGTGCTCAGAAAGTCTTCTAAAGGACAATGCCTACGATACAAGGAAAGGAGGGTAAAAATGGGGCAGGAGGCTCTGAGGGCTCCTTCAGCAATTGGAGGTGGGGAAGGAAGGAGCCAAGCTATAAATAAAAAATATTTCTAGAAATGGTATGTGCTTGATGCATTATTAATGATTGTGAAATATATCTCAATATGGAAAGGAGAGTGGCCACATCTCAAGATGGAATGGAGCCAATATCACAAGACTCTTGGTCCAAACACTGCTGGGACTCTAGTGATTTTAGAAGGATTCAAAATACTCCCTAAAGTCAAAGAGAGTTTTATTAAGTGTTCATAAGTCTACTTGAATAAGCACAGGGATGATAGCAAATAATTGATATGCAAAAAAGGGATGAAAAAATGGAATGTTATTTTGACAGTCTCAATTTTTTAAAGCTACCAACAACTATATGAAAATCTAGCATATTGCAGCTTTTAAAATATTTTATTATATTTTAAAACCTCTGTCTTAAAACATTTTAAAATAGGTCTCATTGCCTTCTCAGTTTGGGAAGTATTGTAGCTTGTTGCAGGTCATAGAACTCAAAATTCCTGACTTAGCATTCCATTTTGACCACTAGCTGTACTCTCTGTTAACACATCCTGGGGCTCAAAAATGTTTGCCTTTTCGTATTTGCAGTATCTAGCCATTTTTTTTTTTACAAACACAAATCTCATATGTAGAGTTCTGTAAGAGGTTACTATAATTACAGCAATAATGCAGATATGGATAAAGATGACCAAAACAGATAACAGATGGTCACAAACTTAAGATTTATAACTTCAAAATGTGATTTCATTTAGAGGGACATATTTGTGGCATATCCATGGACATTCACAAAATTTGTTGGTAAGTCATGAGGGAGGGAGAAGAATAGTAGGTTAATATACTCTTTTCTTTGCTTTTTCTTTTTTCTATCTAGATGGGAGATTTAGTCCTGCTGCCTGAATTTGAGGGTCTCTCACACTGCTCATCTGAACAATCAATTTTTACTGCTGTAGAAGATAATAATGGTAATAACACTATAGAAAAAACTACCATGACCCATAACTGTAACTTATTACAGTCTTTTTAAAAATAACTGTAGAGCAAGGAGCTTCTTCATTTCTTGAAGCAGAAAAGGAGCTGACAGTTGGAACCTCTGAGGCTGTCTATATATCTCCTGAATGCCTGCAAGAGGCTGATGTGCTCACAAAGGAAGGGCTACTTTGGGTGTGGGCCACGTGGATGAGAAAAGTGACCCAACACTAGAAATTTGCTGAGGATAGTCACCTTCTGGCCAGCCTGTCCTCTTGCACCAAGTGCCAGCAAAAAGCTCTGTCAGAGTAACATGCTAGTGCTTTATGATCCTACACGAGGAAAGCTGGGATTCGTGGCCAGGTACAGTGATGCGCTAATGCAGTAAATCTTCGGTATTCCCACCAGGACTATCTTCTATGGTACTTTTGATATTGAAGTTTCAAAGATCTCTGTTCACCTGGGTAAAAACCATAAACAAAACCTCCTATAAAGCCCAATATCTTCTTCTGTTGCATTTATCAGAGAGGATACAAAATATAAAGCTTTATTTCATCCTCGTACACTGATATTCACATGCTCAACAGGAACTCACCTGGTCTCTATATTATGTGAAAGAACTGCCCATGAAAGACAAATTATATTCCAGACACTTTCAAATGAAGTGGATTCACCAAGCACACCATTTGTCTTCAGATCTGGAAGCCTTCCTTAAAGCATGACTTTGCAACAAAGGAGTTTTAATGCCACTCCACTCTGCAATGCACTGCATACTAACAAGATTTATATACATTACTGGTGCAGTTAGGGAAACTTGAATGACTTGCAGTTTCTCTAGATGAGATTAAAAAAAGTCTTAAAAAGGGTGTACAGCATACAAATGAAACCAGATTACATTAGAAGTTGTTTAAAAGTACAAGCATAATACTGCTTGTGTACTAGCCAGGAAACACACAGCAAAGATTTGTTTCACTTTTCTGAGACAACCATTCTACAGTCACTGAACATAAACAACCATAAAGTTACAGCTGCTTTTAAAATGTCACTTAGGGACAAACTGTATAGATGGGAAATTAGATAGTATTGAATGGTTTCAGAAAAGGACTAGCCCTATACTCTGAATTGCCAGCTCTGCATTCATGCGAAATATAAAATATTCCTCATCACTAACCATATGTTTTCACACAGAATACATACATCTACAATGTGATTCAAATGATTTCTCAGAGTAAGAATGATTAATGAACACTTTCCAAAATATTCTTAAAATTGAATCTAGTTATCTAGTATGAAAATTGAGAAAAATGAAGTAGGTGAAGTTTGGGAGATAATTAAAAATTTAGGCAGATGCTTGGATGTCCATAATTTTTTTAGATGGGAGATTTTACAGAGCATGCTACAAAAATGACTCAAAGCTAGGGTTTCTAGTTAAATAAGCTAAGACAAGGCAATATACTTTTAGTAGGCTGAATAAAATGTAGAATAACCTGCATTAAAAGAGCACATAACAATGTCAAATCTTTAAGCTTCCATCCAGAGGATTTGCAATAAAATGAAATCATTAGGCAAAGAGTGGTCACTGCTATGATGAGAAGAAAAAAATAACTCAAAAGTCTCATATCTGTTATTATATTAGAATAGTCCACTTTCTTCTCTATATAATAACATTGGGCATTAAAGAGCCATTATGCATACCTTATTATTATTTATGAAATTACAAGTATACACGGCGTCTGATAACTCATCTTTCTGTATTAAGTAGGAACATACATTGTTTTTTAAAATGTCTGTCTTTTACAATGTGCTAGGTAACAGTTTTCCGTAGCATAATCATGAATGCTTTATATAATGTGTTTTATAAGAAGTTATTAAGGATTATGACTATAGCAACATAAACCTAATATAAATATGAATAAAGCATTTAGGAATGGTATTTTCACTTAGACTGCTACCTATATAATTTGTAGCAATACAATTATCATAGGAGAAGACATACCACATTTACAGAAAAAAGTCATTTCCATGAATGTTAGTAAAAATCCTATAATGTAGGTTTTTTTTTTTTTTTAGCAATTTCACAAAACCCATGCCTTTAAAAACATGAGAAGAATCCAGAATGCCACCTACAGTATTCCTGACAGCAAAAAACCCCCCCAAAAACCCAGCCTTATTTGAAAAGCCAGGTGCATGTAAATTTCCAAACTACAAGTAGGTGGCAGTGGAGACTTGTCTGGATGATTTTTCTCAGTTGGAAATGTAAGAGGAGGGGAAAAAATCCTCTTTGAAAACAAGTTACAAACATACTAAAATAAATAATGTCTTAAAATGTAACCTCCCATATAGCAGGTCACTATTAAGAGCTAATAAAATATTTGTCTTTAGGGACCAAAATCCTACCAATCCCTTAATGAAAACATTCATAGCACAGAGAATGAGCAGCACAGAAGATGAAATTAGGAAAAAATGGAAAGAGAGAGGGCTGGAAAATTGTTTTCCACATATCTCAGAGTAAGAATTAGGAATTTATATGGACAAAAGACTCCAGGTTGGCAGCATGAAATATATAAACTTAAAACTAGTAAGTTAGCAACTTAAGAAGCCATTAAGAAAATCTCCCGTTTGAATGTAAATTTAAGGGAAAGGTGAATGAGTTCATTAGGCTCTGGTCTTTAATGAAGAATATCAATTGAGTCCATCAAAAAACTGTTTACAACAAGAAGCTATTAAACAATGTAGACATATTTAAAGTGTGCTCAACTCTAAACAAACACAAGAAATATTAGAATAAAACCACCAGAATTGCCTTTCAAGGTTAATGAGCAGGCATTTAAATTCATTCTGTTCTCAGGTTTACCTGCAAAGATAAGCAGGGTCATTAAATTGTATTATCAATTCAATCTAATTGATTTGACTTGTGGAGATCATATTAGAAACTAGAGAAATGCCCAAGAATAAACTCTGGAGATGTGTGTGTGTGTGAATATAGATGGAAAGAAACAGGTAAATGGATTGTTAGAGGAAGAAAGAAACTTGATGTTATTCATATTAGAATCACCATGTGAAAAGAAAGAAAAGTAAGCTTCCAGATCAAAGCTTTTTCACACCACGGTTATTTCAAATCAGCTTTTCTCTTTGCCTTAATTGGTTAACCACGCAGTTAACAACAAAGGCAACCAAGAAGTCAACAGATGCAAGAAACCTGGTGAAAACAAATGTCACATTCTCAATACTACTGTTCCTCCTGCCTGGAACATTCTTCTTCCATTCATCTTTTAGGATTCAATTCAAAACCCACCTACTCCAAAATGCCTTTCAGAATCCCCCATGTGGAATTAATCTCTCCCACTCCTACAGTATCTCTTTAAACTTCTATTATAGGAATGATCACATTCCAGTATTAGAGCTAATTACATTTGTGTTTGGGTCTGGATGACCCCCAAGTTTGCAAGTCTCAGGAGGGCAGGGATCATTCCTTGATAATTTCTGAAAAAGTTTTGGTGCCATGCTCTTCAAGGAGAGAATGCTTTATGTGTGTTTATCTGAAGTAATGGAAAGGATTACTTAAAACCATCTCGTAAAATATGACCTGTTTCATAGCTGCAAATAGTGAGAGTTCTGTGTTCTGACCAAGAGAAGGGTGGCCTGCTCTGAACAGATCTTTACAAAGCTGAAGAAGAAATACGGCGCCAAGCTGTACCCTCTCCTTATGTACTAAGCAATTCTAGGAAGGGCCGGCGTGAGAATCATTAGTGCACTGGCCTCATAGGAACAGTAGGGGTCGCTTTACAGCTGAGACTCCCGACGGAGGAGCCTCAGACTATGTGATGGGAAGAGCCTGCAGAAAACCTTGTCATTGTTTTGGTAACCTTTTAAATGAAAGCAGCAGGGGGCGTTAGTCAGTTCTTGCAGCAGCGATCAGAGGCCTGCAGTTGAGGGTAGGGAGGGTGTGTGGGGAGATGTGAGAACTAAAAGGATAACCAGTCTGAACCCAGAATTCTCAGATTAAGGGAGAAAGTTCTGAATTAATAGGATTTGTTACTTAGATTTCCATCATCAAAAGAGGTTTGGTGTGGTCCTTCTCTACCCTCTTCTGTTCCTCCCTCCCTTCTGACATTAGAGGTTGCTTTTGTTTTATGGTGGGTGGGTGGGGGACCTCACACACAATGAAAGAATATTGGAAAAGTTCTGTAAAAGCTCCCACGAGAGAGCAAAATATCTGGAAGTCATTCTTCCTCTCAATATGTGTTGGATCAATTTCATTCTTCTCCAGATAGTGAGTGTATAAAACTCAGTGCCAAGTTATGTAAGTACAACCAAGTTTCAGTAAGCCTTTATTGCTTTCTGCCAAAGATCTGCAACTTCTAATTTCCTGAAATGCTGAACATACTGAGACATTAATGTTGCAAATAACTAAAAATATTAGGAGTGTGGCTGCAGATGCAGAAGGCAGAGGGCCTAGCTGGGGTGTCAGAGTCTCTCACACTGGAAGGTCAAAAAGAACCTTTCACCTGCAGGACCAGCCCTCAATCAGTAGGTTAGAAAATCATTTAAGAAAAAGGAATCAAAAAAAAAAAGAAGAAGAAGGAATCATTTTCTGAGCCTGGCTCCAAATCAATATGTTTCAAGTAGTCTTACTAGATACAAAGGTAAAATAAAATAACACTGCTAAAGGCATATATTAAAATTGAACCAGGATGCAGTTTTAAAAATGATAGAAAACTCTAGAACACAGCTTCAGAATAAAAACAGCACATATTTTTTTTTTTTTTTTGGTCTGGAAAGCTGTGGTTTTGGATTACCTAAATCCATAAAATTTTGTCATACAATGAATTGGGCAATAGTGACACTGGATTTTAGTTTATTTTATTATAAAGTATAAAAGCATATTTCTGTTTGATGAGTAAAGATTTGAACAATTAAAAGAACAAGTATATTGTAATATCATTGCATGAGGATTTGATTTTCCTATTCTATTGTACATTTTAAATTTCTTACCCTGTTTTAAAAAAGCCCATGAAACAGATTTTTTTGAATGTATATTTTATGAGTCAGTGCCAAAATATGAGTGGAAAATTCCTCAATCACAGACACAATCTTTAAAAGATGACAGTCATTCAGCCTGTAGATTTTCAATATTTAGATATTTCATTGTGCACAAACACTTCTTTTAGAAAATGGGCAGACAAAAGAAGTAAAAGCAATGAGACTCAAACTTGATGATTTGGATACTTCTAAGATTGCTTGAAATATTGTGGGCAAGGAAAAAGGAAAAAAAGTTAAAGTGAAAAGATAATCAAGAATTGATATTAAGTAAAAACTAAAGAATAGCTTTTCCTTCAAAACTATTCCATGTGCAATTTTTTCTAAAGCCTTTTAAAAAGTTTTGGTAAATGAATTGTGACTGGGATGTTTCAAATTAATGCAGTAAATAGACTTTCATTTCAAAAACTTACCTACTTAAAAGCACTTAAATTTTATTTAATATTGACTTTTAGGTTGATTCTTCAGGAAAATAAGATCTTGTCATTTAACTACCAGCAGGTGGTGGTATTCACAAATAGGGTACAAGAAATACTGGAAGGGCTGTGAATATAACCAATATGTGGTTCAGATTTATGGATTATGGATTTTAAAACATTTTTAATGGAGTTGTCAGCTCTCTGAAACTACTTCCATTCCCATCTGTTCCATATGAATGTAGAAACTTGGAAGTTACCTTAAAATATGTGCCCATAGGAGGTTTCACATTAAAACAACAGATCTCTTCATAAAAGAGACAGTGTTTTCTATTTTTAAATATTTAAAATTTCTGTATAGCAATGCACTTCAAACAAACACAAGTAATTAGACTCTCTCAATATTTTGGGAACATCCAGGTTTAGAACCTGGTCTATTGTTTATTCCAGGCAGACGTGTATCAAGAAGGAGCACTAATTGTATACTTCAGCCAAACTAACCTGAGCCAACACTGAACGGCAGGCACTGTGTACACACAGTTGCTAGGGAGAAAATATGTACGTTCTTGTCTCCCAAAATAAAACTCCCAGGTTTCAGAGGATACAGAAGCAACAAGAGACGGTGAACTCCAGTCATTGAGTCAACAGCTTCAGGGCCTTTAGGAACAGGCTGAAATTATTTGGTTTTGACCGCCAGATGACCTCCATTGCTGCCCAGTCTGATGGACAGTTGGACCATTAGTTCTTTTAACACACATTCTTTTCCTGAAACACAGACAGCACTCTGCATTTGTACAGAGCAAGAGAGGAGAGCAAACGAGAGCGCCTGAAAGGGAGAGACAGAGACGTACATCCACATAGAAACTTCTAAACTAGCCGCGACCCTTCCACTGACCAAAGCCTCGGGCTAGAGGAATTCATTCCAAGCAAAGAGACATCAGATCATTTTCCAGAAAAGTCCAACTTAAAAAAACAGACTCTAGACTACAATTAAGCAAGACTACATCTGATACAAGTCTAAAACAAAAACATGGAAATGGTTAAAATTGATTTTTTTTTTGTATTTTCTAAAGCAATTTTATTTCTAGCTTAAAAGTCAGCACTACTACTTTTTAAATATACAGATCAGACAAAAAAGTCTTACTATGTCCCCCCTAATGTTAGTTCAGGCTTAATGCAATATTGTTTTCCACTGTATGTCACCTCTATCTTTGTAATCCATTTAATGAGTATAATTCCCAGGCCACGTCATTTGTGGTATATGAAATTCAAAATACATTATTTTATTTGATTTTTGGGGGTGTGCATGTGTTTTGATATGTGTGAATAGGAAATAACTTTTGATCTTATTATTCTTTCAGAACAAATCAGGAGATAAACTTTGGTCTCAAAGCAAAACTGTAAAGTACAAAGACTGTATTCCAAAGAGACCCATCAGAGACTGAACTTCGACAGGAAGTGGGGAAGAGAAAAGAGGTAAAAAAGGAAATTTAGATGGATCTTTCTATCTTTAAATAAAGCAAAGTTTAATCTCTATTTAATCAGATTTAGAAAACACACACACACACACAAATAAGCCCTCTATCTCTATTTTCTTGTGGCTTGGCTGACAGAATGGCACTTGTCCCCAGCCTCTTCTGACTTTCCTCTTGGGGTAAGTGATGAGCTCTGCTGCAGTAAACGAGGAAACATCTGTTTGACTTTCTGAAGCTGGCATGGGGAGCTGAAGTCAATCACAAATGCCACTTTCACAAACAGGTCTCCCACAGGAACCCTACTAAAAACATGACTCTACTGGGTGAACCACAGCTCTGGTGAGTGATGGGGAAAGCTGCTCTCCTCTCCAGCTATTTGAAACAATACACACTCTTCATAGGATTTGTCTGCAGTGGGATTTAATGGATCCCAATCTGTTAAAGAGAAAAAGTACCTGGATCCAGTTTTAATTTTAAAAGTTAGTTCACATCAAAGCCCCAAAAGACTCTGAAATGAAGAGTGAAGAAACCTATGAAACTGTGGAGTGTGGTTGCTACCTATTCAGAAAAGGCATACAAAACCTCAAATTATTTTTTAAGCATATTGACACAGTAGTTTTAAAAAAAATCAGCACATTGTTTTCCCATTTTATTTAATTCTAGTGTTGTTGCTGTCAGCAGTGTGAATTACTTAAGAGCAGCACTCTGGTTAGAGGTGTGTCTAGCTCACTTGGACTGTAACCTCTACATTTTTTTTTTCAAGCTAGGGAGTTGTATCTGCCCCTGGGCAAACTCCTGCAGCAGGTGGAACATGCTGCTGACCATACTGCCAACTGCCTCTTCCGTTAGTATCTTACCATCTGCACACCTTTTTAGATTGTCCAGGTTTCCAGTTAAACTTATTTTTAAAAAGAACCTCTTTTCTTTAATGATTTTCCTCTTTATGAAAAATGACTCCTTGCTGTTTGATTCCTCTCTTGGGATATTTACTCATCTCTCTTGAACAGGTCTCCCATTTCCTTGTTAGCACTTGATTTGGCTGACATCATAGCGTGATTATTAATCTGAGAGTTAGCTGAAAGTATTTTAGGGAAAAACTTAAAAAAGCAAAACCAAAGACAAAACCAACCCAGTCTAGTCAACCAAAGTGTTTACCAAAAATAATAGATTTTAGAAGATATAATCAGGTAGGTCTTAACATAAATGTCAGACTGACACAAACATCATGCTGCATAATTCTATTTAGCGTTCAAAGGCAAAAGAGTGTTTGTGTCAGAAAGGAGTTTCTTTATTATTTAAAGATAGTTTCCACCTATCAGAACAGATGGATGGTTGTTGCATATGCCACGTTCATCGAGAAACATAGTATTGAAACTGTTAGTGCAAGAAATTGGGTCTGTAGCTGGAAATCAAATTTTCAAGATTCTGTTTTCTTTTTCTTACTTCTTTTCTCTCTTTTTAAATTCAAGAATAATATTTCTACCTTATAATTACTGGGAGAATTCTTAAGGGATGAAGTGGAAATATTCAAATACACACGAAACAGTCTTTCTACTGTGAATATGACTAACACTAAACATATGCTTTCACTGTTTTGCTCTAAGGAAAGCCCTCACAGAATATAGCAGATGACAGAATTAGCATATTGACTATTATTTTACCATGAAAATAATGCGATGAAAAGCAATCAAATAATTATTTTTCTCAAATTTGTTTTCCACCTCTCTCCCCATACTCAGGGCTCTGAATGTGCCCAAAACATCAAAGATCTTCTTTAGATAAGATTTCAACTTTTGAATTTTGAACACTGAAAAGAATACCCTAGGTTGAAATTCAAACATAAAGTAGATATATAAAATATTAGGCCTTTGTGAAAAAAAAAAATTAGATACTTCTCAACATACATAATTTAACCTAAATAATACCTCAATTTTACTTAGTTTTTATAATCAGAAAATAACTCTGAACATAAGAAACAGTAGTTGGAGAATTCTTCCAAAATCAATTTTAATTAAACACACACACTTTAATGTTGAACATGCCCATTTAATCAATGATTTTGGCTTGAAGGTGACATGATTAGAATTTACATTTAGAATTACCACTTGGTACTAACAGGAGTCCTGTAAATGAGTTCTTAAGGTTGACACCCAAAATATTATCCTATATTAATCATTAATAACTTAGAAGGTAATTTTCCAAATGTTGCTTATTTTTCTAAAGGATGGGTATGAACAATGGCTTAGCTTCATTTGCTATTATAAAATGATTTGTAATTAATTTAATACTAGATTGCTTACAAAATTATTTGCTCTATTTCTATCCTTTCCTCATTTGGTCTTAAGTACCAGCCATGGGAGACATTTAGGAACTTCCTTAGGGACAGTGATTATGCAAACAAAGGCCGGGAGGACTGGCAAAATAGATATTGACAAATAAATGGAGGGAGGGGAGAGATGGAAAGGCACACCATTTCCTGAGTGACCACACAGAGACCATTTATATGTATACTTACATTAATACCTCAGGTATATATTATTATGCCCACTGTATAGATGAGAAAGCTTAAGATTAGAGAATTTAAATGACTTCCCTGAGATCATACAGGTAGTAAAAGTAATCATCATTCTAGAGTTTGGAATGTTTTAGAAAATCAATCTGTAAAGTCTCTGAAAGACAGGCCTTACCACCTTACTCTCTAGAGTTACAAGAAAGAAAACTTGTAGAGGTCTTCAACCTACTATAATAAGCCAATTTATAAAAATGGGAAAAGAATGCGAAATACATCAGTCCTGGATAACTTAACAATTAGTAGCTAAAGTTCAAGATGACACACTGATATAATAAGATGAAAAGAACCACTTAAAAAACAACAACAAAGCCTGTGTTCCAAAGATGCTAATAGTGGAAGGCCCCAAATGTCACAGTTTTTTAATACATGAGCTTTACATGAAAATAGGCAATCCTTGCCTTACAAACCTTTGCATCACCACTGCAATGTGTTAATATATTCACCACCACCACTGTAACAGGGAGCCTCTGGAAAATACTTAGGAGGCTGAAAATAATTTGTCGGTACAAAATGGAGAGATTCAAGTCAAGTTTAAAATTTAATGCTATATGAACTAAAACCAAATTAAGATTTTTAAGACAGTTGATAAAAATAATTCTAAAATTCATAGGAAAAATAAAAAGCAGAAAATAGCACTTTGAAATTTTTAAGAAGGAAAGCAATGACTGACATGAACAATTATTAAAACGTTACAGAACTACAGTAAGCCCTATGACTGGTGCGAAAATACTCAGATCAACACAACAGAAAAGAAGATCTTTTAGATATAATAAATTAATACATGGTAAGGCACACAAGCAAAAGATGGTGATTGAATCAATGATTTTGAGAAAAGTAACAATTTGGAATGAGATCAATTTAGATTCTTCTCTCACACTCAGTTCAGTTCGGTTCGGTCGCTTCATCGTGTCCGACTCTTTGCGACCCCATGGACTGCAGCAAGCCAGGCTTCCCTGTCCATCACCAGCTCCTGGGGCTTACTCAAACTCATGTCCATTGAGTCGGTGATGCCTCACACTAGATATCAAAATATCTCACACTAGATATCAAAATAAATTCCACCTGAATTAAATATAAATATATAGAAGTCAAATTACAGAAATCTAAATTTAACAAAGCAAAAGAGAACAGAAGAGAAAAAAGTACATTTTAAGTTAGAAGTGACAAGATAAGTAAATAAATAAGACAAAGTTAAAAAACAAAAACAAAAACTAACGTGTGTGTAACAAGTATCAATCTATAACAGGACTAGAGAATGTTGCATAAATGGGAATATGACCCTGAGGGATATACATTCCCTGGCAGGGTTAATCTGCTATGGGTCATATTCTTATTTTAAGACTTTTATTGATTTATTTGTTTGCTCTTGACTGTGCGGGGTCTTCGTTGCTGTGCGGGCTTTTCTCTGGTTGTGGCAGGCAGGCGCTACTCTCTGGCTGTGGTGTGACGGCTTGTCACTGCAGCGGCTTTTCTTGTTGCAAAGCACAGGCTCTAGGGAGCTCAGGCTTCAGTACTTGTGGCGCATGGGTTTAGTTGTTCCTCTGCATGTGCGATTTTCCTGGATCAGGGGTCGAACCCAAGTCTCCTGCATTGGCAGGTGGATTCTTTACCACTGAGCCACCAGGGAAGCCCGGGGGTCATATTCTGGGGCTTGTCCAAATTATCATGCTTCATTGTTCATCTACCTTAAATATCACTTTGAGATTCATTTATATTTTAAGAAAATAAATATGTTTTGAAGGATAATGGAGATACTAATCATTCACAAATTGGCATAAATTAATTTAATCAGCTCAGTTCCTACCTCTAGGAGATAAACCATGTTAAGAAAAAAGAAAGTTTTGACTGGTGGGGAGGAAACATAAGTGATTTGGGTGTTTCTAATGCTTTGAATTACTGAAAAAACAACTTTACCATATTTTCTGAGCCCTAAAATAATAGAAATATATAGTAAACATTTAAATCATATAGAAAATACAAATAAATAAAAATCACCATTTGTGACTTTTTCTTTCAGATATCTCCTTTGCATATCTGCATGGACTCACACATGTATGCAAAATCTTGGCAAAATCAAATCATGTTTACATAATGTTTTATAAGATGCTTCTTCACCTTCTCAAATGTCATGCTTTTTCATACTGTTCAAAGGGTTCTCAAGGCAAGAAGGGCAATGTCAAAGAATGTTCGAACTACCACACAATTGCACTCATTTCACATGCCAGCAAGGACATGCTCAAAATCCTCCAAGTTAGGCTTCAACAATATGTGAACTAAGAACATCCAGATGTACAAGCTGGATTTAGAAAAGGCAGAGGAACCAGAGATCAAATTGCCAACATCCACTGGATCATAGAAAAGCAAAGGAATTCCAGAAAAACATCTACTTCTGCTTCGTTGACTACACTAAAGCCTTTGATGTGTGCATCACAACAAACCATGGAAAATTCTTCAAGAGATGGGAATACCAGACCACCTTACCTGCCTCCTGAGAAACCTGTAGGCAGGTCATGAACCAACAGTTAGAACTGGACACGGAACAATGGACTGGATCAAAACTGGGAAAGGAGAACATCAAGGTTGTATATTGTCACCCTGCTTATTCAACTTATATGCAGAGTACATCATGCAAAATGCTGGGCAGGATGAAGCACAAGCTGGAATCAAGACTGCCGGGAGAAATATCAATAACCTCAGATATGCAGATGACAGCACCCTTGTGGCAGAAAGCAAAGAGGAACTAAAGAGCCTCTTGATGAAGGTGAAAGAGGAGAGTGAAAAAGCTGACTTAAAACTAGACATTAAAAAAACTAAGATCATGGCATCTGGTCCATCACTTCATGGCAAATAGATGGGGAAACAATGGAAACAGTGAGAGACTTTATTTTTTTGCACTCCCAAATCACTGCAGATGGTGACTGCAGCCATGAAATTAAAAGACGCTTGCTCCTTGGAAGAAAGCCATGACAAACCTAGACAGCATAATAAAAAGCAGAGACATCACTTTGCCAACAAAGGTCCATATAGTCAAAGCTGTGGTCTTTCCAGTAGTCGTGTATGGATGTGAGAGTTGGACCAAAAGGAAGGCTGAGTGCCAAAGAATTGATGCTTTTGAACTGTGGTGCTGGAGAAGACTCTTGAGAGGCCCTTGGTCAGCTAGGAGATCACACCAGTCAATCCTAAAGGAAACCAACCCTGAATATTCATTGGAAGGACAGATACTAAAGCTGAAGCTCCAGTACTTTGGCCACCTGATGCAAAGAAGTGACTCACTGGAAAAGACCCTGATGCTGGGAAAGACTGAAGGTAGAAGGAGAGGGGTATGACAGAGGATGAGATAGTTGGATGGCATCACCAACTCAATGCATGTGAGTTTGAGCAAACTCCGGGAGATAGTGAAGGACAGGGAAGCCTAGCGTGCTGTAGTCCACGGGGTTGCAAAGGGTCAGACACGACTTAGCAACTGAACAACAACAACAATCCAAATTATGGCTGGAATATAATCACTAACACAATGATAACAGTCTACTTATTTTCGAAAAATAGTCATGACATTTGTTGTTGTTGAGTCGTTCAGTCATGTCCGACTCTTTGCAACCCCATGGACTGCAACACACCAGGCTTCCCAGTCCTCTACTATCTCCCAGAGTGAGCTCAAATTCATGTCCATTGAGTTGGTGATATAACCATCTCTAACCATGATATAACCATTCTCTAACCATCTCATCCTCTGCTGCCCTCTTCTCCTTTTGCCTTCAATTTTTCTCAGCATCAAGCTCTTTTCTAATGAGTCGGGTAGCCATTCCCTTCTCCAGCCGATCTTCCCAACTCAGGGATCAAACCTGGGTCTCCTGAATTACAGGTGGATTCTTTAGCATCTGAGCCACTAGGGAAGTACCACAATTTGGATACATCATAATTTATTTAAGAAATCCCCACTAGTGGACACTTAGATTATTCCCAGTTTTTCACTCTAATGATGAAGGCAGCAAGGATAAAGTATAGCAAGTTTGTTCAGTTTTGATTGTTACCCAGCTGGCGCTAGTGGTAAAGAGCCCACCTGCCAATGAGACAAAAGAGATATGGGTTCTATCCCTGGGTGGGGAAGATCCCCTGGAGGAGGACATGACAATCTATTCTAGTATTCTTGCCTGGAGAATCCCATGGACAGAGGAGCCTAGTGGGCCATGGCCCATAGGGTCACAAAGAATTGGACCTGACTGAGTGCCTTAGCACACACACATGTAAGAGCAGCTCAGAATTTGGTGATACCAACTGCATTCCTTCAAGCCAGCCAACCCGCTTGGAATGGAGTTTCTGTTTGTTTCCACCTCACTTTAGAACCTGGAGTAGGAAATGGCAGTATTGTGGGATCGCAAAGAGCTGGACATGACTGAGCAACTGAGCACACAGGCATGCCTGCACTTTAGAGCCATTGCACTTTCTTGCCTATTCAGCCTGGATCCCAGGGTCAACCACCTCAATCCTTTGTCTCCTTGAGATCTACCACACTTACTGTGCCATTCCCAATCTCTTTTCCCAACATTCTCAACATCTCCTCCTCCTTTTGAAAAGTCTTAGTTCTCTAGAGAAAAAGCCTTCTGTTAACCCTAAACCCCTTGCTGCTGTTTCATCCTTTATCACACCAGTAAACTTTCAGTTAAAACAGTCTGTACTCCTGCTTCCATTTGTCACCTATTAGTTTCTTCAGTTCAGTTCAGTCGCTCAGTCATGTCCGACTCTTTGCGACCCCATGGACTGCAGCACGCCAGGCCTCCCTGTCCATCACCAACTCCCAGATTTACTCAAACTCATGTCCATTGAGTTGGTGATGCCATCCAACCATCTCATTCTCTGTCATACCCTTCTTCTGCCTTCAATCTTTCCCAGCATCACGGTCTTTTCAAATGACTCAGCTCTTTGCATCAGGTGGCCAAAGTATTGAAGTTTCAGCTTCAGCATCAGTCCTCCCAATGAATATTCAGGACTGATTTTCTTTACGATGGACTGGTTGGATCTCCTCGCAGTCCAAGGGACTCTCAAAAGTCTTCTCCAACACCACAGTTCAAAAGCATTGATTCTTCAGTGCTCAGCTTTCTTTCTTTCTTTTTTTCAGCTTTCTTTATAGTCCAACTCTCACATCCATACATGACTACTGGAAAAACTATAGCTTTGACTAGATGGACCTTTGTTGGCAAGGTAATATCTCTGCTTTTTAATATGCTGTCTAGGTTGGTTATAACTTTTCTTCCAAGGAGCAAGTATCTTTTAATTCATGGCTACAGTCATCATCTGCAGTGATTAGTTCCTTAACAATAGGATTTTGACTCCTACCTGAAAAGCTACTCTAAATCTCTTCTTTCAAAGTACCCAATGGTGCACTAATTGCCCATCCCAATGACTTCTTCTCAATACTTACTCTGTCTGATCTTTAAGCAATTTGCTATATTTCTGACCACCTCTTTGAAATTATTTCTTCCCTGAGTTCTCCCAACTCTCTGATATCCTTTTCCTTACTATCGCCTCTGTCTGCTTCTTCACATATTGGCATCTCCCAGAGTATTATTTCTGATCCTCTTGTTTTCTTCCACTGTAGTTTCTCCCAGGGTGATCCATCTCTTGGGCTTTAACTTTTAGCTTTAAAACAAGAGAAATACAGGTTTTAATAAAACCTATCTCTATCTCTGAAAAGTCTTTCATTTAAAGTTCTGAACCTATAGTTCTAATTTCCCAGTTGTGTAACTCCTTGAATTTGAATGATAAATTTGCTTTTGGACATTGTTTGGACCTAGTTCTTACGGGCAAGGCAGAAAATGAATCAAGGTTAGAATCAGGGGAGCTCCCAAGGGTCAAGGGACAGAAACCACAACAAAATCCCACAATGCACCAACTGTAGTTGCTGCTGCTGTTGTGAATATGACTGCCAGATGTCCTCACATCTTTGCGTCACTTGATTAAAATTCAAAGTATTCAAAGAGGAGTGTTCATTTGGTCAACCTTAAATCAGGTGATTGGACCCTGACAAGACCAGATTTTGTTGAAGAAAAATTTGATAGTGGAAGAAACTACTCTTATTAATAACACATATAATTGGTGGTAACACAAAAAGGATAGGGAGTTTATAGGAAGGGTGAAGAGCTGATTGCAGATGACCAAACAATAAAACATTCCCACCACAAAATACTAAGGTTTTTTGGTTTCCTAATGTCTCACAAAATAAAGTCTAAACTATTAACAGGAGGTGATGAGAATGGATTAAGGGAAGAGGAATATTCATTTTTTCCACAACTAATCTTAAGTTACCTCCCCAGTCATTCTCCCTGTATATTCTCCAATCTGCTAAGTATTTTTATACAATTTGCTTTTGTTTCCTGATATTTTCCCATTTCAAGGTATCCCTACTTTCCTTTTTCCTTGGGTTAAAGTTTACTCATCCTTTAAGATTCAACTAAATGTCACCTCCTCTGTGAAGTCTTCCCTGATTCCCTTAGGTAAAATTTATTTTGTTCTCCCTCTACTTAGCACCTTGCTGAAAACACTAATATATCTCAATAATTAGGGTTTAGCTGTGCACATCTGTTTTCCACTGGATTATTAGTTCCTTGAAGGCAGGGACTCGGTCTTATTCATCTTTATATCTTCAGAGTCTATATCAGAAAGCACATTTTAAGGAGGAATTAGGAAGCAGAAAAGGTGATGTTGCTATAATTATGAGGTCTCCTAAGTTACAGTTTACATTTTTCAGTTTAATTCCTTTTGTTCCATATACTGTACTTTCCTAATCATTTCAAATGAAATAGTCTATAGAGTTTTAGGTCAACTTTACCCTTGGTCAGGCAAGTTTTCTTATTTCTTACTCTTTAGCCAAAGGAAGCAGAGAGTAATGCTCCCATTGCTCTTTACAACCGAGATGTCATCAGTACTTTCAGAAGTCTTACAAGCAACTCAATTTCACTTAATTGACAAATGTTTCTTCCAGAAGCACAGACTGAGTTAGTTCTCTGTATCTTGGACACTGAGCTTAAAACTAAGAATGCTAAAATGTCTTATGCAATAAGTGCACTGAGATCTTTATGTAACAGAGTTTAGACAGGATATTATCTGTAGCAAATAGTGTCTGTGGTTATCAATCAGTTTCCTTAGAGTAAAAACACTTCTGTGAAATGTCTGCAAAACAATATGGTCACTAAGCATCATAGACATAAAAGGAAAATTAAGTTACTTTTTAAAGAATATTTCTTTTACATTGTAGAAATTATCTCAGTAACATTTTTTTCAGAAATTAATTAAGAGAATACTTTTGATTATCTAAAAGTTTTAGAAAATAAATACAACCAGAAACCAAAATTTAAAGGAAACCATTATTAAATTTACGAAATGGACTTTCAGTAGCAGTTGAGTATTAAAGTTGCATTTCTAGAAAAGTAGATATTTCACACATAACCTGGGCTTTAGGCAGGCCACAAAACCTTAAAGTGACAGACTTTCTGTCATTTGTGGATAGTCTAATTCCTCTGTACTGGAATTAAATCTTAAAGAAGGTCTGATTTATATGATGAGTATATGGTGCATTCCTTGAGAAGCCAGTTAAAAAGACTCAAAATCCAAGAATGTTGAGTTTATTTTCTTTTAGGTTCATCCTGACCATATTCTACAATCAACAGCTTTTTTGATTTTCCAGTTCCTGGGATACATATCAAGAAAACGAAAATTTGGGAATTTGCACTGACCATTCAAAACAAATGGAGAGATTTTAACAAAGATGATAGAAAACTACTCTTTATGAAAAAAAGGAAATGTTCCATCAGCTTTATTTGTTCTGAGAGAAATGACCAACAGCTTGTGCTGGTTATATACCTCAATGATCTGGGAAACTATTAAGCATCCTCTACAACTACTGCACAATTGCACTTATCTCTCATGCTAGCAAGGACATGCTCAAAATCCTCCAAGTTAGGCTTCAACAATATGTGAACTGAGAACATCCAGATGTACAAGCTGGATTTAGAAAAGGCAGAGGAACCAGAGATCAAATTGCCAACATCCATTGGATCATAGAAAAAGCAAAAGAATTCCAGAAAAACATCTACTTCTGCTTCATTGACTACACTAAAGCCTTTGATGTGTGCATCACAACAAACCATGGAAAATTCTTCAAGAGATGGGAATACCAGACCCCTTTACCTGCCTCCTGAGAAACCTGTAGGCAGGTCATGAACCAACAGTTAGAACTGGACACGGAACAATGGACTGGATCAAAACTGGGAAAGGAGAACATCAAGGTTGTATATTGTCACCCTGCTTATTCAACTTATATGCAGAGTACATCATGCAAAATGCTGGGCTGGATGAAGCACAAGCTGGAATCAAGACTGCCGGGAGAAATGTCAATAACCTCAGATATGCAGATGACAGCACCCTTGTGGCAGAAAGCAAAGAGGAACTAAAGAGCCTCTTGATGAAGGTGAAAGAGGAGAGTGAAAAAGCTGACTTAAAACTAGACATTAAAAAAACTAAGATCATGGCATCTGGTCCATCACTTCATGGCAAATAGATGGGGAAACAATGGAAACAGTGAGAGACTTTATTTTTTTGCGCTCCCAAATCACTGCAGATGGTGACTGCAGCCATGAAATTAAAAGACGCTTGCTCCTTGGAAGAAAGCCATGACAAACCTAGACAGCATAATAAAAAGCAGAGACATCACTTTGCCAACAAAGGTCCATATAGTCAAAGCTGTGGTCTTTCCAGTAGTCGTGTATGGATGTGAGAGTTGGACCAAAAGGAAGGCTGAGTGCCAAAGAATTGATGCTTTTGAACTGTGGTGCTGGAGAAGACTCTTGAGAGGCCCTTGGTCAGCTAGGAGATCACACCAGTCAATCCTAAAGGAAACCAACCCTGAATATTCATTGGAAGGACAGATACTAAAGCTGAAGCTCCAGTACTTTGGCCACCTGATGCAAAGAAGTGACTCACTGGAAAAGACCCTGATGCTGGGAAAGACTGAAGGTAGAAGGAGAGGGGTATGACAGAGGATGAGATGGTTGGGTGGCATTACCAACTCAATGCATGTGAGTTTGAGCAAACTCCGGGAGATAGTGAAGGACAGGGAAGCCTGGCATGCTGCAGTCCACGGGGTTACAAAGGGTCAGACACGGCTGAGTGACTGAACAACAATAACAACAACATCTAAAGCACAATTATGCTTTGGGTTTATATTATATTCCTAAAACACTTTCTGGCAGAAAGAATCTAACTTAAACTTACACACACACACACATTTCTGTTTATCCTCCCAGGCATAATATAGTCACTTTCACTGCAAAGCTTTCTCCGATGTGCCAAACACAAAGATAATTACTCCTTCTGATCTATTACATTTTACCATTTTAAATCTTCTTGTATCTCTATCCCCCATTAAGCACTGAGCTCATCCCAGTCAGGGATCCTTTTCCCTTTGTAGTCTTAGCACTTGCGCTATGCCTGACACACTAGATGCTCAATTAATATTAGTTGAATGAATGGATAAATGAAAATGTAAATTGGATGAATAAATCCTAGTGCAATAGCCAAGAGCAGTGATATGAGGTAGAGAAAAGGATGAAATCATACCAAGTCTTTTTGGATGTGTCAGTGATGTTGAATCCAATTCTAAGGAAAACAGAAATTTTTGAATAATGGCAGCATGGTGATCTTATTAAAAGAAGCTAAGAACGAATTTAGACCCTAATGCTGGGAAAGATTGAAGGCAGGAGGAGAAGGGGATGACAGAGGATGACATGGTTGGAGGGCAGCACCGACTCAATGGACATGAGTTTGAGCACACTCTGGGAGTTGGTGATGGACGGGGAAGCCTGGTGTGCTGCAGTCCATGGGGTCGCAAAGAGTCAGACACAACTGAATGACTGAAATGAAGAGTGAATTTGGGGAAGGAATCCAGTTGGACAATTACTAAGACGATTCCAGATGAGAATGGTAATGGCTTGGGTTGGGGAGAGATGGTGGGGATGAAGAGTAATGGATGTATCAAAGATTCATTTAGGAGGCAGGTTGTAGCATTTGGTAAATGTTGAATGTTGGGGTGGGGGTCAAAGAAGACTGCATCATTTTTCAAGAGAAAGGAGAGGAGTTACAGGTGGTGGGGAACAAAGTGTCAGGCATGTTGAATCTGAGGTGCTGGTGAGACATTCACATGTTATTATGAGGGAGGAACTAGTCCTATCCTCCCTCTTTACATACAAGGCAACTGAGGCTGAGAGAGTTTATTTAACCTGTCAACTGGCCAAGATCTGTCTCCAGAGTGAATGCTGTTAATTCCCATGCCACATGACATCATGGTCCTTTGGTTAAAGAAAGCATCAACACACAGCAAACAGAGTTGCACTGTTGACTTCCTACTTCCTGAGACCAAAGTGTGTCTCAATGGAGGCGACCATGCTGAAGGGCCCACTGAACAGCTTTAAGGCAAGGTGGTGATATTCTTAAAGCCTTTCTTTCCACACACGTCTCTGCCTAAACAGATGGCAGTGAAGCCACAGGGCGCTAGAGAAAGACATGGAGCAGAGAAAAAAATGGAGGATCCTCAGGGCACTAGCAGCAGTGCAAAGGTCTTATTCAGGTGAAAGGAAATGTGTAATAAAATTCACTGGTTCAGCTGAACAGGCAATTACAGAGTTAATAAAACAAGAATTCCTGACACAATAGATTCTAACACTGCCAGGAGTGTCATAGTCACTAAGTGACTTTTTAGTTTGCTGATCATTGATCCACTAGACACTAACAGCTCCAATCAGATCAATGCAGAATAACATATGAGCAGGACTTTTGCATGTTAAAAATCTACTGGAAATTTTACATGAAAGAGTTCATTATCTGGGTAATGTAACCTATGTCCAAATGATACATGTGGACCATTTGTCATGTTTTTTTAATGGCAAAAATGAATTTTTTTCTAAACGCTTAATTATGTGAGAAATTCCACTGCCGAGAAACTGAAACCACTTGGGTGTCATGAACGTGTAAACATGTTAATTTGAGCTGTGATACCTAGAGGTACTTTTCATCGCACTCTCTTAGCTTACCTTTCCCCACACCTCACCCTCACCTCCTCTCCCAGGGCCAGCCAATACTCTATTCTTGGTCTTCCTCTCTCTGTGGCCTGGGCCACTTTCCCTGAATCCTCTCCTGTGCTTACAGTTCCTTCTAGGACTTTGTCTTCTAATGCCAGTATTTAACCCAGGGTCTCTCTTTCTATCTTTATCCCCTAGGGCCCTGTTGTTACACAGTTTTACCAGAAGAGGGTGGATAGAAATATACATGTGGCAAAGAACTCATATATCCCTTGGTTCTGGAAAGACATGACCTAAGAAAGTATGTATATGTATAACTGAATCACTTTGCTGTACCGCAAAAAGTAACACATTATAAATCAACTGTACTTCAGTAAAAAAATAAATAGAAAGACATAACCTATAGCAATAACAGTAGACTTTTTTACAGAAGCTAGGCAAATCAAAAAGGTTTCTGGAAAATGTAATTTATATATTTGATTGTGAATATTTTATTGAGATATAATTTACATAAAATAGAATTCTTTAAAAATGTATAATGTGATGGATTTTGAAAAAATATATTGAAAAATATATTATATATATTTATATAATCATTACCAAATAAAGATATAGAATATTTTCATCATTCCAAAAAGTTCCCTTGTGCCCATTTGCAGTCAATATATTCCCTCTATCCCTGGTTTTGGCAACCACTGATCTACTTTTCTATGTATAGTTTTGACTTTTTAACAGTGTTCTATAGACAAAATCATATGTAGAGACATGGATGAACCTAAAGAGTGTCATTCAGGGTGAAGTTAAGTCAGAAAGAGGAAAACAGGCATCATGTAATATTGCTTATATGTGGAATCTAGAAAAACGGCATAGATGATCTTATTGGCAAAGCAGAAATAGAGACACAGACACAGAGAACAAATATGTAGATACCAAGGGGGAAAAGGAGAGTGGGAGGAATTGGGAAATTGTGATTGACAAATATATACTATTTTTTAATTAATCTATTTTAACTGAAGAATAATTACTTTACAATATCGTGATGGTTTTTGCCATAATCAACATGAATTGGCCACATGTAGACACAGGTCCCCTCAATCCTGAACCCCCCACATATACACTATTGACACTATGTATAAAATAGGTAGATAATGAGGGAGAACAGACTGTATAGCATGGGGAACTTGACTTAATGCACTGTGGTGGCCTGGATGGGAAGGAATTCCAAAAGAGAGGGGACATGTGTACATGTATGGCTTATTCATTTTGCTGTTCAACAGCAACTAACAGAACACTGTAAAGCAACTATAGTCCAATAAAAATTAATTGAAAAAAAAGAAATCATATGCTAGCTAGCTAATCTTTTATGTTTGGCTTCCTTCAATTAGCATAAAACCTTTGAAATCCATCCATGTGGTTATATGTATCAGTGTGTTTCTGTGAAGTCACTTCAGTGCGAAGTCACTTCAGTCATGTCTGACTCTTTGCAACCCCACGGACTCTACAGGCTTCTGCCAGGTTCCTCAGTCCATGGAATTCTCCAGGCAAGAATACTGGAGTGGGTTGCCATGCCCTCCTCCAGGAGATCTTCCTGACCCAGGGATCAAAGCTGCATCTCTTAAATATATCTCCTGTGTTGGCAGGTGGGTTCTTTACCACTAGTGCCACCTGGGAAGCCCTATATGTAAAAGTGATACACTACTAACAAAACAATATGTATCAGTAGTTTATTACTTTTTATTGCCAAATAGTACTCCATTATATGGATATACCAAAGTTTGTTTATTCACCAGTTGATGGGTACTTGAGTTGTTTTCAGTTTGGGGCTATTATGAATAAAGCTGCTATAAACACCAAGACAGACTCTGTGTTCAGATTAGGCAGTCTAGATTCACAACCCAGGTTTTTAAGCACTCCATTCCCCAGGTGCCCAAACAGGAACTGTGAAGCTCTTTGCCAACATCACCACACCTCTTTCTCATGTTCCTGACTGCTCCTGTTCCTGTGATGCTTATTAAGTAGATGTTGCCTGCTCCTGCATCAAATACCACACACTTAGGCTGGTGGACAGAAGAAATATGACTTCAAATTGTGCTTTAAAGAAGGCTTCTGTCATTTCAAACTAATTAAGGAATGTATTTGTAAGGAAATCCTCTAACACAGATATCTTTAAAGAGAGGACTTAGAAAGTAACAACACTTTGGCCACCATCTAGTGGTCCACAGCTTAAATTCTAACACGGATCTTGAAACCTCTCTTACTCATAAGTGTTGATCTAGTTGTTTATCTCTGTAATAGCGTCTTAGTGTTAGTGTTAGTCACTCAGTCATGTCTGACTCTTTGCGACCTCATGGACTGTAGCGTGCTAGGCTCCTCTGTCCATGGAATTCTCCAGGCAAGAATACTGGAGTGGGTAACCATTCCCTTCCCCAGGGAATCTTCCTGACCCAGGGATCGAACTGGGGTCCCCCACGTTGCAGGCAGACTCTTCACCATCTGAGCCACCAGAGAAGCCCCTGTAATAGCATAAATTTACTGTAAAAGCAATGGAAAAATATCTGACAGTGGTATGGCTTTTTAATTTAGAAAAACAAAATCCAAAAATAGGCATAAAATGAATATTACTATCCACTAGTCTATGGACCGGAGAAGGCAATGGCACCCCACTCCAGTACTCTTGCCTGGAAAATCCCATGGACGGAGGAGCCTGGTAGGCTGCAGTCCATCGGGTCGCTACGAGTCAGACATGACTGAGCGACTTCACTTTCACTTTTCACTTTCACACATTGGAGAAGGAAATGGCAACCCACTCCAGTGTTCTCGCCTTGAGAATCCCAGGGACGGGGGAGCCTGGTGGGCTGCCGTCTATGGGGTCGCACAGGGTTGGACACGACTGAAGTGACTTAGAAAGCAAACAAGTCTATGGACAGGGAGGCCTGGCATGCTACAGTTCATGGGGTCGCAGAGTCGGACACGACTGAGCGACTGAACTGAACTGAAGTCTATGGATAGGTAAGACAATTTTAAAAAATTTCTAGTTCATCTCAGGTATATATTTTTAGCACTGTAGTAATAAAGAAAACCTGAGGAACAGTAGTTAAATATAACAAAGAACATATATTTTAGAATTTTTAAAAATCACATTAGCATACACTTGATTCTTTGTGCAAAGGAAAAGAATGGCAAAACCCCCTGGTATTCAATGATAACAAGTTTGTCAAGATTAACAAAGTCATTTAGAAAATTCTTATGTTTGTCCAAAGTCAAACTGTGCATAACTTTTTCTTTTTATGTCTTTTATTAGACAAAAATTATTATAAATATTTCAAACATGTACAAATATAGAGAAAATGAGATAATCAACCTCTGCACTTATCGCCAATTATTGCAGCTTCAATAATTATCAGTTCATGGCCAATCCTGTCTCCTCTATTCCCCATTCACTTCTCACTTACACCCAAATTAATGAATTTCATTTTTAAAACTTAAATATAATTTTAGATTTTGAGAAAAGTGACTAAGATGGTACAGAGTTCCTATATATCCTTCACTAGCTTCCCCCAGTGCTAACACATTACAAAACCAGAGTCACTGCCCATACCAAGAAATTGCTTTTATTTTTCTGTAAGAAAAACTGCATAATTTTTGTACTTCTTGCTGCATGCATATCTACTCATTTGAGGGAACAATAACTATAAAATACCATCCACCCTTAGCATTTTGCAATTCCTTGCAATTATTTTCTGAATTTGACTTAAAAAGTGCAAGTACTTTAAGTTCTCTGAAATAGCCATAAATGAATGAAATTTTTAGTTAACAAGATATTTGGGAGAGTCAAGTTCCTATTTTAGGGACAGAATATGACCTAATAATTATCTAAACATAGGAATACTGATAAAGTTTTGGCTTACACACATTGGCTGTTTCTAAAATATAATTACAATGTCAAGAGATTCTTGCTCTGAGTCTCCCGTGGGATGTTTAAGAGGAGATGACTTTCCCCCTGCCATACCAAATTCCATTGTTCATCATGAAATATAATGAGTTATCTAAGCCATCAAATATTTGGGAATTTCTGTCTGATGGCCTTACAGGGTAAGTCTTTCTTGGCAGGATGACTAAACCAGCACTTGGTAGATCCTTAAGAGCTAGTGGGCTGGCATGCTAACCCTGTCTGTAGCTCCAGTAAATAAGAGGACCATGGCAAAAAACACAGCTGGGGTCATTTTGGAGCACAATTTTGTCAAGATCATCAAAACAATCATATATCTTAAACAACTTAAGAAATCCAAGGCAGCATTAACAACAGTGAAAAATAAAGAGCTTAGAGTCTTTAGACAAAAATATATAACTGATGAGAGAATACAGAGAAAAGTTGTGATTAGGGTATGATTAGTTGTGATTACGATAGAGAACTAAAGAAAGTTTCCTATGACTATGAGAAGATCTGTTTAAAATTGTATCTAAAATTTAACTGCATATGATTAAGACAGCATAACACAGTGGCTAAAGCCAGATTAATTCTGGAGTCAGACTGCTTGGCTTCAAATCTTAGTTCAACTCCCTCTAGATAGTCTGTGACCTGGCCAAGTTTTTTAACTCTTTCAAACTCAGCTTAACTTTTGGTGTTTATAATAACCCTTGCCATCCACAGATGCAGCAGGTTTGGGCCAATAAGACCCACACAGAGGAGATCAAATGTTTGTTGACTTGCCTGACTAGTGATTACTGAAATCTAGGGGCAGGCAAAGGTGGGGGTCTCACTGGCTCCTGAACACTCATCCAGTTACAAGTGAGAGCTTGTTACAAGTTGTTGCTCCATTCCCTTTCCCTCTGGGTGGGTAAGGAACTCAGATGTCAGGAGGACAAAGTGCTCTCAGGCTGCCTAACTGGCTCTCTGTCTGGGTTTCTTGTACTTAGCTAGTTTCCGTAGAGCAGAAGGGGGAATCCAGCCAACCTCCTTCTCTAAGACCAGACTCCACTTCTTCCTTGTCCAACATGGAACTCTCCAATGAATGCCCGAGACTCTCACCATCATCATTTGAACACGGTTATTCAGTCTGTTTTTATGCTATTTCTTGCTTACTCCTTTTATGTTGAATGTCTTAGAAGTAATTTTGAAGTTGTTTTTCCACCTTAAACACAGTTCACAGGAAAACCAGCCACTCCCTCCCTTTTACATTTTACATTCCTTTTACTCATTCCCTGCCCCCTGCTCCTCCTTAACTAAATCCAACATGGTCCCTTCTTCTAGTGTGAGCTACCAACCTGTTAACTGGCCAACCCAACACCATTTATGGCAAGCATTTGTAGTTGTTCTGATTTTATTTAGGAAATTCTTTATAACCATTTTTTTAAAAGTAGGTCATGAATAGGATGCTAATAAAGATAAGAAATAATCTGTACAGGTCAGTGTCTTTCAAGACATTCTACATCAAATAAAAATTTTATGGTGAGTGTGAAGTGTTGAAGCAGATCACTTATGGGTAGTTGTCAGAACATGCAGGAAAAACTGTTTGCCATCTTAGCATAGGTTATTTAGGAAATGGCATTCCTTTCAGTGTACTCAGGAGCACGTGGGCCCACAGTGAGCTCTGCCAGTTCTGGGAGTGGTGATCTGTGAAGCACAGGCTTGGATGTGAGTACATAGATCACTTCAATGTTCAGATGTATCTATCACCATGTTCTGAAACAGTTTCTGAAAAGCAAAACTGGCACATTATGGGAAAAAATGCACTTATATTAGATATGTCCCTTTTCTATAAGTAACTCAGGGATTCAGATATTCTGTGATAATTTCACTCTCGTCTTACACTAGAGGACATGATATCTATAT
Source organism: Cervus canadensis (assembly GCF_019320065.1). Lineage (NCBI taxonomy): Eukaryota > Metazoa > Chordata > Mammalia > Artiodactyla > Cervidae > Cervus > Cervus canadensis. The sequence continues at coordinate 22,677,509 of NC_057386.1, forward strand.
CAACTAGTATATATTTTAGCAGTACTGGAAGCTTGGAAATCTTAAAGAAATCTGGACTTTAGCCAAGTCTGGGAGGACCTGGCTTTCATGGACCACCAAAAGGATTTGGTACAACATACATAATGAGACTAAAAGCATTTGGGCTTTGTTCACAATTCGACAAAAATCTCCCACTGTAGTCATTAAACTTCGATCAGGTTACCAGATCAGTAGTTTTCAGCATCAGATGCCAGGCAGCGCACACTGAAATTCTTAGTTGCTTGAGATTTATGGAAGTCATATTGAAAGACATGGAGGTATAGATTAGCTTACAAAGCAATTAAATGGAGAGTTCTCTCACAGTAAGCCTGAGGCCTCTTATGACTCAGAGAGAAGGCCATTTTTTTTATGCTCTCGGTATACTCATCCTCTAAACTCTCCAAATCTTCACAGCCATCTCTAAATATTCTTTTGGAGTATTTGCTCAATTTTAAAATGTTATTAGGGATGGGAAAAGAAACATATAGCAAAATATCCAAGCCATTTGTGAGTGAGCAGTGAATAAGATGGGAAAGGTGATTCCAGGAGGGGAACATAAAGCTTATTTCCACCTACTGTCCTTTTTTTGCCTTCAAGATTTAATGAGAAATAATAACATAAAATATTGTATAAGCTTAAAGTATACAATGTATTGATTTGATACATGTACATATTGCAAAAAAGGCAAAGGAGAAAAGGAAAGATATACCCATTTGAATGCAGGGTTCCAAAGAATAGCAAGGAGAGATAAGAAAGCCTTCCTCAGTGATCAATGCAAAGAAATAGAGGAAAACAATAGAATGGGAAAGACTAAAGATCTCTTCAAGAAAATTAGAGATATCAAAGGAACATTTCATGCAAAGATGAGCACAACAAAAGACAGAAATGGTATGGACCTAACAGAAGCAGAAGATATTAAAAAGAGGTGGCAAGAATACACAGAAGAACTATACAAAAAGATCTTCATGACCCAGACAACCATGATGGTGTGATCACTCACCTAGAGCCAGACATCCTGGAATGAGAAGTCAAGTGGGCCTTAGGGAAGCATCACTACGAATAAAGCTAGTGGAGGTGATAGAATTCCAGTTGAGTTATTTCAAATCGTAAAAGATGATGCTGTTAAAGTGCTGCAAGCAATATGCCAGCAAATCTGGAAAACTCAGCAGTGGCCACAGGACTGGAAAAGGTCAGTTTTCATTCCAATCCCAAAGAAAGGAAATGCCAGAGAATGCTCAAACTACCACACAATTGCACTCATCTCACACGCTAGCAAGTAATGCTCAAAATTCTCCAAGCCAGTGTTCAACAGTACATGAACTGTGAACTTCCAGATGTTCAAGTTGGATTTAGAAAAGGCAGAGGAACCAGAGATCAAATTTCCAACATCCACTGGATCATCGAAAAAGAGAGTTCCAGAAAAACATCTACTTCTGCTTTATTGACTATGCCAAAGCTTTTTTTTTTTTTTTTTTTATGCCAAAGCTTTTGACTGTGTGGATCAGAACAAACTGTGGAAAATTCTTCAAGAGATGGGAATACCAGACCACCTGACCTGCCTCCTGAAGAATCTATATACAGGTCAAGAAGCAACAGTTAGAACTGGGCATGGAACAATAGACTGGTTCCAAATTGGGAAAGGAGTATGTCAAGGCTGTATATTGTCACCCTGCGAATTTAACTTATGCAGAGTACATCATGTGAAAGCCAGGCTGGATGAAGCACAAGCTGGAATCAAGATTGCTGGGAGAAATATCAATAATCTCAGATATGTAGATGACACACTTATGGCCGAAAGCAAAGAAGAACTAAAGAGCCTCTTGATGAAAGTGAAAGAGGAGAGTAAAAAAGTTTGCTTAAAGCTCAATATTCAGAAAACTAAGATCATGGCATCCAGTTCCATCACTTCATGGCAAATAGATGGGATAACAATGGAAACGGTGACAGACCTTATTAGTTTTGACTCCAAAATCACTGCAGATGTTGACTGCAGCCATGAAATTAAAAGACGCTTGCTCCTTGGAAGAAAGCTATGACAAACATAGACAGTATATTAAAAAGCAGAGACACTACTTTACCAACAAAGGTCCGTCTAGTCAAAGCCATGGTTTTTCCAGTAGTTATGTACGAATGTGAGAGTTGGACTATAAAGAAAGCTGAAAGCCGAAGCATTGATGCTTTTGAACTGTGGTGTTGGAGAAGACTCTTGAGAGTCCCTTGGACTGCAAAGAGATCCAACCAGTTCATCCTAAAGGAAATCAGTCCTGAATAGTCATTGAAAGGACTGATGCTGAAGCTGAAACTCCAATACTTTGGCCACCTGATGCGAAGAACTGACTCACTTGAAAAGACCCTGATGCTGGGAAAGATTCAAGGCACAATCTTCAATCTGAAGGACGACAGAGGAGGAGATGGTTGGATGGCATCACTGACTCAATGGACATGAGTTTGAGTAGGCTCTGGGAGTTGGTGATGGACAGGGAAGCCTGACGTGCTATAGTCCATGGGGTCGCAAAGAGTCGGACACGATTGAGCGACTGAACTGAACTGAAGGTGTACAATGTATTGATTTGATACATGTATATATTGCAAAGTGATTACCACTGTAGACAGCTTTTGCTAACATCTCCATCACATCACTACCATTTCTTTTTTGTGTGAGAAAACTTAAGATTTACTCTCTTAGCAACTTTCAAGTACATAATACAGTATCAATAATTATAATTGCAATGCTGCGCATTAGATGCTCAGAATTTACTCATCTTCTAACTGGAATTTTGTATCCTGTGACCAACATTGCTCCATTCCACAGTACCCCTTGGCCCCTGGTTCTATGAGTTCAACATCTTCAGATTCCACATGTTATTATATACTTACATATAATAAGTCTTTCTCTTTCTGGCTTATTTCATTTAGCATAATGCCCTCGTTTCGCATATTAATACATATCACACCTTTTATCCATTGTCCATTGGTAGACACTTCGGTTGTTTCCATATCTCGGCTGTTGTGGATAATGATGCAATAAGCAAGAGAATCAGATACCTCATTGTGATGCTTTTTCATTTCTTTTGAATATATGCCCCGAAGTGGGATTGCTGTATCATATGTTAGTTCTATTTTTAATTTTTTGAAAAACCTCTATATAATTTTCCATAGTGCCTGTACCAATTTACACTCCTAATCAACAGTGCAACAGGGTTCCCTTTTCTCTACATCCTTGCCAAAACTTGTTCTTTGTTGTCTTTTTAATAATAACCATTCTAATAGATGTGAAGTAATGTATCAATGTGGTTTTGATTTGCATTTCCTTGATGAGCAATGATGTTGATCACCTCTTATTGGATATATAACTGATTAACTCTAAATGAATTAAAGATTTAAACATAAGACCTGAAATCATAAAAATCCTAGAAGAAAACAAAGAGGAAAAGCTCCTTGACATTGGGCTTGGTAATAGTTTTTTGGGATACACCTAAAATACAAGCAACAAAAACAAAAATCAGTCAGTGGGACTACATTAAACACCTACTCTCCTTTATACACTACCAACTCCTTTTGCTAGTCAAGCTGGGTCTATAGAAAAACAGAGCCCATATATCAGTATTTCCCACGAGTCCTTTCAATCCTTTTGTTGTTTAGTCGCTAAGTCATGTATGACTCTTTTGTGACACCATGGACTATATATAGCCTGCCAGGCTCCTCTGTCCACGGGATTTCCCAGGCAAGAAGACTGGAGTAGGTTGCTATTTCCTTTGGCTCTACATAAAAGTTTCATTTTTATCATTCATCCTTTTCTCCATCAGAAATCATAAAAACCATCAAGTATAGTTTTATAATGAGAATAGGAGAGAGGAATTCTGAATATTGTTCCTTACTCTGTGCATTTCCTCAGACATCTAATTTGGAAGTCAAATATAAATTAACATTCCTGCTTTCCCACAGCTGAGTAATATGGTCTTGAGGAAGTTCTTAACCTTTCTGAATCTTAATTTTCTCATCTGTAAAATAGGGTTGGTAATATCTAGTTTACAGGATTACTGGAAGAGTTAAATGAGATATTACATAGAAATCAGCCAGTACGATACCTGGCATGTACAAGGCTTTCAACAAATGGTTGCAATTTTAATTTTGGTAATTAGTAGCTAATTAGCTTGGGTAAAAGTTTTTGAAAAGATTGGGAAGGCTACATCAAATGCTTGGTGGAAGGAGAATATATATAAACAAGTAATTAATTTTAAAAAAAGACAAAAGAGACGTTACTCGCGTTACTGTGATAGACAGGTTTGGCTGTATAATGCTAAATTTTAGGTATTTTTGAGTGTGAGACTATTGTTAGACCACAGTAGGGAAGTTGTTTCAATTATATAGGCAAGTACAGTATATAAGAAATATGAAGCCTGGAGTACATCACAGGACTTATTTTCACAACCTTCAATGAAAGGCATTATGCAAGTATAAATTATACACCTTCATGCTTATAATTATACCTAAACCACATATTCCCAGAAGATTTCATTATGTAATTTTTCACACTTAACTTCGTTTCCTTTATAAAGCAATGTGCCATAAAAAACCCTCCGTAGAAGAAATCATTACTAATCACATATTTACTATATAAAGAAAAAATGCTCCTCTAAACATTCATATTTATATTGCCACATTAGCTACTCTGAAATTGTTATTGGACAAAACTAATCATCTATTCATGGCAGGTAAAATATTTATAAACATGATTCAAATTACCTACATTCAGAGACTTCATAAAATCTTTTTCCAATAAACTTTCTTCTAAAAATTCAGAAATATATTAATAGCCATTAAATTGCTGTGTGAACATTGCAGGTCACTTGCCTCCAATTCTGGCTTAGAATTATGCAAACTAGTTTTATCCCCAAATTCTCTCCATGTCCTGCAAAATTTTTATAAGAAAATTCTCTGCACTATAGTCATTGCAATGGCATTAAAATGGCTTTTCAAATGGCATATGCAGAATCTCTAAATATTTGAGCTAGAAAAGCAAAGATAAAGTCTATGAGTTCAGCCCAAAGGCAAATAGCTAACTAGGAATTACCAAGTAGATCAAAGCTACATAAGCATTCAATAGGCATACAATATTTACAACCAACATCTACAATATTCCCATAACAAACGTACATACACTTGACATCTTCCTCAAGAGAAAGAGTTCTTTTTGGCTTGAAACCAGCTTAATATAGTAATTCCCTGTTCCTTATAATTGTTCTTTGTATTGCTCCTCTTAACTAGCCAGATAATTTTAATTACTTCATCAAAGTCGCTCAGTAAATTGTACCAGTACCACAACTAGAACAGTCTGTTACAAACCTGATTCCATGTTTCATTACCTGTAGTCAGCAACATCCCCCAAACCTAAAAATTTCACAATAACAGAAAATGAAAAATATATCCAATAAGCAACTTACAGTTTAAGAGAATGGCAGGGTAATTACATTCATTGAGTAGAAACAAAAGTAAGACTATTACATAATATTTTGTTCCAAGACTCTAACTAAAATAGTGTACATAAGATATTAAACTTGAAGGTGTGAAAGGAAATGATACATGATTGCTAATAACATGAAATAATGGTTAATCCAAAACAGAGACATAGTTCCTACTAGCCAGGAAAATTTTTGGTAAGAGAAGAAAAAAGGGAGCAATTTCTGAAAAAAAAATACCAATATATAACACACTTATATAGAAACTCCTCAGTACTCATTTTTATGTAGTTTTGACTATGAATTACTAAAGCAGGTTTAAACTGATTGGTCTATTTGTTATCAGTTATCAGTTTGCTAAATGCTCCTTAGACTATAGGGATCATTAGCTTATCAATTAAATAACAGCCAGCTGCACATAGGGTCTCGGACAAGAGACCAGCTTGCTTGTAAACATATATACACAAACTCAAGTGGAAAAGAAAGTCCATTTTAAAATGCACATTCTGAACTGCCCACAATAAATATTTGACACAGCTAACCAAAATGTTTTAGCACACTCTTACACCTTAGATAGCAGCAGGATAAAGCGGGTAATAGAACAATTCAAATTAGAAAAACTCAAAGCTACAATGTAAATTTATATGAAAAGAAGTAAAAAGTAAAAACAGACTTACTCAAGAGGAACTGGTATACCTTTAATTTAATTACTATTATTTAATTACTGTGTATTTAGTAACTGGTATTTAATTTGACAAATATTCAATTCTCTTACAGATTACTTGCAAGTCGGTCTGATTTCTATGAATTCCTGGGAGAACTTAAGTCAAGAGGTAACATTTAATGGAGACATGCTCTGATTAATTATCTCTAATTGATCTGTCCAACATACGGTGAGTTATGAAAGTCATCAGTGATTTCCTCTTATTTTTAAATAGCAATAACTCTATGTAAAAAGTTATATTTTATAGGTTTATCAAAGTATAACTCTTATCAAAAACATTGAAGCACTAGCTAAGATTGTATCAAAATTGGGACCGATTCCAGGTTGAAAATAAATTTTAATGTTAATACTTGAGGCAGATTGCTAAGGTGTCTTAGCCAACTTTTTATCATAACTGTGTCTACCTAAAGGCAAGCAACAGGAATGCTGGGAAATAGCACAAACAATGATTTTAAGAAAATAAAAAAATGATATATACGTACAGAATAAAAGTATATAAACTTGTGCAGTGTATAGCAATATAGCTACTTGTAATATAACGTGAATAGTGTGGCTTCAGGCAATCGAATAGAGAAGTGAAGCTGAACGCTGCTATACCAACCAAATGGCAAATGTGACACCTGATAATGTAAAACAGAGGCATCCCCAGGGCGCCATGTAAAATTATTATAAAGCGGTGAAATAACAATATAAAGTTAATTTTATTAAAATTAACAATACTTCCCATCAGCACGAGACAATCTATATTCAAAATTAAAACAGTAGGAATGTTTATCTATTTAAGCATTCTGATAGGCTAAATATTGTTGACTGTTAAAAGAAATAAAGTTTCTAAGCCTCTTATTTTTTATTATACATTCATAAATACTCATCCTTATGAGCATCACCATATTCAAAGGCCTGAAATTAAAAACATGTTTTCTTATGAAATTTGGCATATCTGGCATGTTGCTATAGAAATGTCTCAGCCTACTGTTTTTTTTTTTTAACAGAAGTTTGATGTCTTAGAAATTTAAAAAAAAAGGATAAATTGGTCAAATTTTGCATGGTATTTTTCAAGTAGTACAATGAAATAGAAATAGGTAAAATTAGTAATTTCATGATATTATCTAAATCTTGATGTTTGCTGATTTTTACTACTTTCTATTGTTTGCGGAACTGATCTGCATACACTTACCAGTTATGAGATTTTATGTTAAGTAAATATATCAATTTTTAGGCATCTTTAGCTTTTAAAAATGAGTTTCTTCTTGACTGTAAAAGGAATACAAGGTCACTGTAGAAAAGAATTAAAAGTATAAAAGTGCAAAGAAAAGAATAAATATTACTCCTAATGTTACGTTGTAAACTCTAGCCATTATTAACACTTCGGAACACAACCTTTCAGTACTTTTTCCTACGCAGTGATAAGCACATGTACTTTTTTTAACTTTTATTTTATTTTTAGTACATGTGCTTTTTAATTCTTAGTATTTAACTAAAAATAAACCTGACTGAAGGCTATACCATTTTACAAAGTGAATTTTATCTTTTCACCTAAACTAAAGGAATATTTCACAGCATATATTATGTTTCATCTAGAGATAAGCTACAGTTATATGATAAACTGCTTCTAGTGAAGAACTGAACATTATAGTTTCAAATCTAGCCATTAGTTGGTCAATAGCACCATGGAGTGGGGTGGGGGATATATTCTATGAATTAAGATGAATTTTGTCATTATGGAACAGAAGAGTTAATTTATGAGATCCTGAAATTTCAAGGAACATCCTATATTTTAGACACTTGGAAAATCTGTTTTATATATTTGGAAATCTATAAATTTACTATAATAAAGATCCCTATAAAAGCTAGTTTTATGTCCTTTATCTTTAAAAATGAAAACCTGGATTATATAAGGTAAAGCAAGGGAGAAATTTAGGAATTATTTATAATTAAAGATGATTTGCCTTTTAATGCTATTATCAAAGGAAAGATAATAGCAAACCATATTATGCTATTTGGTATGCTATTACCAAACCATAAAAAACTTATGTAACATTATTAAATTTAATTTAAGCCAAGAAAATCTAAGCTTATCCCGAACCCATTCCAAACTGTTTAACTCTGGCCACTGAGCTGAGGCTATTACAGCAGGTGTTTATCAGACAATTCACTAGAAATTTCATAAGATCAATGAAGTTAGAAGATAAACAAGAATTTTCCCAGCCTCTTTTATTATTTCTAGATGGCCTCTTCTATGTTTTTAAAGGGAAGAAGGCAAATCTTACACTCCTACACTCTCTGAGCACATGGTCTCCCTTCCCTATTTCATTTCTCTCATATTTTATATCATATCATACCATTTATTGCCCCCCTCCCCTTGGAGGAAAGTAAACTCTGTTGGAGAGTGGGGTTTTTACACTGACGAATCCCTAACACCTAGAACGGTACTAACACATAGTAAGTGCCCAATTAGTATCTGTTGGAAAAATTAATGAGTTTTCCCTAACTGGATACTTAGAATTAGCAGAAGTCAATTTAAATCTTCAAAACAAAGCAAGATTCTTTTTAAAAACAAGAAATTTAAAGACATTTCTGCTCTAAAGTTGGATTTCTCTTACTTTGGAAATATATTTTAATAAGTTTTGGCTTCCTTGATAGGGTTATTTTGATACCAACAATTACTAGAGCCTACTTCACTGAAAATTTGCGAATTCATTTAAAACAATTTCCGAAGACACCATTTTTTTGCCACTGTTGCTGGAAAAATATGATTCTCTCTGTTCTCCTTCTCGTAAAAAATATACTAAGCACACCAATCCAGGTAGCTGCCTTATCGACTCTGCCTCATCTATTCTTCTGCTAAGAAAATTCTATACCCTGTATTCTTATTGAACAAGAGTACCATTCTGAAAAATCTGTGTACTGGTAATCAAACCATTCTGCAAACAGGAATGCAGATTCCAGTGATAAGATGAGTGAGCAGGATGCAAGAACACCTTAAAGATCACCTGCCATACTTGCGTTTGAGGTGCTCAATGGCTGTTTACATCAAGTGCCATCTGGCTCTATAGATATAATAACAATTATTCCATCGAGGTGTGTAGCTCCCTAAATCATATTAATATACAATGATTCCACTAGTCTTATAGGAGTTGATGTCTTTGTATGCTCCCATTTAACCTGGGTAATGCGCTAAAACAAGACTGCCTCATCATTAAGAATTGATTTTTTATTTATGTGAATGTCACTGGCAATCCCATGATATCCCTTTGTAATTCAGTTGAACAGGACTGCACACTAGTGTTAATCTATTTTTATGGCATATCTTTAAAAATTTGCAACATCTTGCTACATTTGGATATTTACATAGAGATTTGTGTTCCCGCAGAAAGCTGTTGTTAGCTTTGGAGACCCAATTCATACAGCAATAGGGCAAGTATCTAATATACTTCATTAGCTATCTTATATCAGATAAGGGTTTTTTTCCTTAAATTATTTAACCTTGGTAGAACTACTCAGATGACATAAATTACAAGTACACTAATGAAAATCATTAGTTAGACTATTCAAAAATAAAACCAACAGGAGTAAAATTAAAACATTTCTAAAATCAGCCCTTTGGAAACATGTTATAAAAATAACTTTGTGCATTTACCATGGTCACTCATTTCTTAATGTTGTTGTTGGTTACTTATTTAGACACTGACATCAACAACTTTTCTGATGTGCTAATATTTGTAAAAATGTTACACTGCTTTTTCTGGCTAATTCAAATCTGATTTAAAACGTTATGGTTATAATTATTTATAAATGTGCCCTAAAGACTTTTGCTAATTTAAAAAATATTACAATAAAACAATAAACAGTAATCATGAAAAAAATAAATATTTTTAAAATACTGGGGAAAAACACTGTAAAAATTACACTTTAAATCTAGTTTTCCTGAGAGTACTTACAGGATCATTAAACAATTACCTCATGGGGAAGTTCTGTCAGAACACCTTTCATATTTAGGTGCATACTATAGACTTGAATCTATTTAGAAAGCAACAGTGAGCTTCTTTTAAAAATCACAGAATTTGGAGTTGGAGGAGGTTATGTTATACATGAGGCTCTTGCCCATTATATACTGTTGTTTTAAAGACAGAAATTGCTCTTATGCTCCCGAGAGTTTGTCACATACAATTAGTGATAGAGCAACTCATTAGGAAGGTGAACAAGTTTCAAGACATTCAAAGAAGTGAGGCAATACTTCAAATCTAAAGGACTTTGCATAAGAGTGTCACTGAAAACTAAACTATTTTAAGATTCTTGGTCTAGAGAAGTCTCTAGTACATTTCATGGATTATTTAGACAATTAACAAAAAAGAACACTGAGGTAAAAATCATTATTATAACTTGAAAAGATATGTCCTAAAACTTAATTAAGGGTTCAAACTTAAGAAAAACATTCATAAAAATCTATATTTTAGTTAAAATTATGAAACTAATATGGTTTTCAACGTAATCCACTAGTACCTGTCCTTAAACTGTAATTTTTACAAATATGTTTCCTGAGATCTGTGCAAATTATATATTGTACATGTCATAAATAACAAACAAGTAACTATGTGCTTTTGTATTCAATACACAAATATATTTAATGCTCAGATATTTTCTCTATATAGAGGTCCACAAAGAAGCCTGGGGACATTTCTCTGTGCTCTTCAGAACTAAGTGTGGTGAGCAATTATCAGGAGTAATATATGTGTCAGTTTTTGAGTACACTATTGCTTCTAAACATTATTAAAAAACCACTACACAAAGATGATAAAAGGTGGATTAGTCACCTAAACGCCTATAAACGGAGATGTAAGGTCAGAGATATTCCCCTCACTCACCCTGTTGTCTCACACAGGGTTGGCTGGTCACAACTCATACCCTGGTGTGCGCGAGGCATACACCGTGGTTCAGAGTTAATACTGGGGACTGGTTCACAGGCTCACAAGTCAGATTTTAAGACATAATAATGGTGATGTCTATGATACTATTCTAATGCTTTATTTTGTTAAAATAATTCTTCATTTTAGGAATAAGTCAAGTAAAGAAGGAACATGGAGTCAGTTTGAAATCTACCTCAGAGTTCACCTCAATCGGTGAACAGTGAATGCTCTGACAATGACATTCACAACAGCATCGCTGCTGGGTATTCCTATAATTTGCTCTCTATGATCGTCCCTTTAAACAAAAAGCTCTGTACTCAGCATGCAAAGAAGTTAGAAGTGGGGAAAGGAGGGGGAGCCACACATATAAGAAGAGCGAGGGGAAAAAACTGCAGATCAATCATTTATAATTAACAAAAATCCGATTGGTGCTTTAAATAGAGATCAATGTGTTCCAGGCTGCCTGGATTGTGGGGATGTATTCACCTTCTCGTAACTCTCCAAGCAAGCTGTCACACCTACAGAATCACCATTTGTTTTCTTAACAAAGCTTCAGGGGGCGCCAGGCTCTCATTGAAATTTCATTAATCTAATGGAGTAAAGTCCTATAGAAAAAAATCAAATTCTCGTTGGACGAGATGCTACCTGGGAAAGATAACCTCTGTTTGAACTCTCAGACTCGGATCGCTCTGCTATTAGTCTGAGGAAACAGACAGCAACAACGCTGATTACAGCCACCGGCCTCAACAATTTTTTTTTCTAACTAGCAATTTCGAGAGCAAGTGCCACAGTGTCAGCTAAAGAAACACAACTGCGGGTTTTCTGCAGAGCGAAATGGTTCTGAAATGTCACTGAATAGCTCACAAAGGATGCCAGTCTATGACAACAGAGACATAAGCATGTAGGAGAAAGGGCCCACACAACCTCCTTTCAAAGGTATGTTGTTTACATGCATGTAATTTGTGAAACCCACAGCTATTCAGTTCAGGGATTTCACAGAAGTCTAAACTAAAATCTGTTTGGAAAGCAGTAGAGAGATTCTTCCAAGAGTCACAGAAGGCTGGGGGTGGGGAGATTATGATGTATTCACATAAATAGGTACATACATAGTGGTTGAGAGTCTTCAAGTTTCCAAGACATCAGTTTTAATTGTTATTTGGTGATCATATTTTGGCAACACCTCCAAGTAATTTGATTCACAAGTGTGCAGATTGGCCCAAATATGTACATGTAACAACATTTGAAAGGCGATTCCTCATGTTAATTCCTCAAAATTCCTTCCAGGAATGTCCCCATGGCTCATCTGATGCTCACATGGCAAGAGTATAGGATGGGTCATGTACATGGTAAAAGGGCCAATATGACTAAAGCTGCATCTATCCCAAACTAAAATCATTCTTCATGCTGCTTGTTTTTTCCCCTATTTAAACATCTATTTTTAAAGTTTAAATGACTAATAGCCCAGAGGCTTTAGGTGCCCTGTACAGAGTCCAAAGAGAAAATGAAACAACCTGTAGAAACCCCACTGCTAGGCTCCTATGTGAACACTATGCTTTTAAAGAAGCAACTGGGCTAAACGAAGTAGACTTTAGCCAGGCAAGATCACAGCCAAGTTCAGCACTGCTTTCTGATTCCATCAGCTCCGAGGTATGGAGGTGATTGTGCAAACCTTATTTGTGTTAAAGGAGAAAACCAATCTTACTTTAAAGTAAAAAGAAGCAAGTTATTTGGATGAAAACTACAACTTATGTTTATTTTTAAAAAAACAAGGATCTAAAAATTGTAGTACATAATAAAGAGAAAAAAAAACAATATTTTGAAAAAATATACATCCTAAGTAACAACTGAGATAACTGAAAAAATTCTGAGTCTATCTTTAAGATAATATTTTTATTTTACAAAAAGTTTATTGCTTTTCACCTAGGTCATATAAAGCTTACTGCAGGTCTGCAGGTCAGGAAATATCTTATTTCCAAAGTAGTTCACAGGAGTGAGTCACTTCCTATTATATATTTTCTCCATTACTCTGTTTATGGGTAAATATTTTTCTACTTGGGATAGATTTAATATTTTTTCTTCTGGGTCTAAATTTATCCACAAAGACTTAGCTTGTGTTCATACATAATTCCTTTAATTTCCTGTGTGAGATCCACCTGTAGAATTATACTTCCTGCTCTCTATCTACATCCCATTTAAAGATGCCACTGAAAGTATATAAATTTTTAATTCTAAGCAACAGAAAAATGGGTAAAATAACACATTGATGTGTCTATGTGTATGTATTGTTTATATAAACATATGTAATATATGCAAATCGATACTCACAAAAAGTTTACCTAAGTTAAGATTATTCAAATTGATCCTGGGAACAAAATAATACACCTTTTCTAGGCATTCATCCCTACTATAGAGACGGAGAAAGAAAGATTGTGAGAGGGAGACACACACATTCAGATGAGCCTTCAGGGAATTGTATGAACTTTTGAACCAGAGGCGGAGAGCCAGAGCCCAGCCTGTTCCCACTTTAATAAACATTTTTTTTCTTCAATTAATTAAGGTTTGGAAAGAAAAAAAACCACAGAAGAGAAGTAATTTAGCATGCAACGCATACTTTACAGATGGATCCTACCTTCGGATGCTTATTAAATCTATGCATGATTGCGCTGGAGAAAATTAATTGCATTGTTTCTCACTATTCAAAAGGGGGTTGCAAACAGCTCAAAAATAAAAAGGAAAATGAAGCAAGGTTGTTGTTGTTGTTGTTTAAAAAAACAGCAACAGTATAAAAGGAATACTTTCAAAGTCCTAAAACAATACCTACAATTGGCCTAAGAGCACAAAAAATTCCTTTAACATTTTTTGCTGTTTCAAAATACTGTGTATGTTGCCAGAATATACATATCTATTTTAAGTTTACACATATCCTGGCCTCACTAAAATTTCCTACTCAGTGGCATTTGAACTATTCAATTAAGTGGTGAGTTTTTGTTCAAATCCTGCTGTGAAGAAAGATTTACATGAGCAGCTGGGAGTACACACTAGCACACATTCACTGTATCTCGCTTAGTGGGTATTTTCTCCATTCCAGTCTTTGGAAAAAGTGATAAATTCCTAATTTGGGGGAAGGGGAGAAAATATAAAATATTAAGAATATGGGTAATCATTTGCAATTTTATCAGCTTTAATTTTGGGAGAAAAAAAAAAACTCAGATGCTTCAGAAACTCTGGTCATTTTTGCCTTTCTCAAGCACTGCTAGTGGAAGTTGAACTGTAACCTCTCTCTTAGACTGTCCTGAAAATGACCTTCATCAAACTTGAAAGGACTACTCTCTGTCTAAGGAGTTAGAAGAGCCATTAATTTTCCTAACTCATTCATTTCCAGATTAAAAAAAAATTCCTTGTGTTACTTCATTGCAGATGCTCCTTTTGATGTGACCCACCTTGTTGTTGACTTGACTAAAAACATTTCACTTAGAACTTCTAAACTTATTTGATTGCATGACCCAAATAGATGGTGGTTTTATTTTATTCTTCCCACTCCAAGTCTATAAATCAGTCTCTCTAATCCCTGGTTAATGTGTATAATTATTTTAAAGTATTTATCATGACACAAATTTGGCTAAGAGTAACAAACTAAGGACATACCATAAATAAATGAATCTGTCCTATGTATAACAGAGTTTGTAAGATATGGGAAAAATATAGATATATTAACATTGGGATTAGTTTATATAGTGCCTTTCACCAGAAGGTCTCAAACAACAATATAAATGACCTCATAAATAATTATAGCTTTTAAATCCCTAGTTAGGAATGGAACAAAACAAGATCCCATGGTGAGACAGGTAGAGCAAAACTTCTAAGACAAGTATTCAGCTTTTGTTCCCTTGCTTTACCTCTTAAAGTCAGATCTACTACCCTGTTAGATCCTCAACCAATTGAAAGTAGGGTCTCATCATCATGCCAAAACATCTGGTTCAGTTCAGGCACTATTTAATAGAGAAAAATCTATGCTGCTGTGAGAAACTCCAGTCAAAATGGAGCCAATGCCTTGTGTTGGTATAATTTTTCTCGATGTAACACAACAGTGTGTAGTACCTATGTTACGGATTGGTAAAGAAAACAGACAGGAATATATCAGCTTGGAGCTCCAGAACATTATGATTACAAAAGACAGTTTAACTGAGGTATTAAAAACAGGGCCAAAAAAAAAAACAAAAAAAAAACCAGGGCCAGAGTCAGAAAGGACAGGGAAGCCTGGTGTGCAGCATTTCATGGAGTCGCAAAGAGTCGGATGTGACTTAGCAACTGAACAACAACTTAAGTGAAACCACGCTGATAGGTATGAAATACCTGAATACTATAGGTAGGAAAGAGCCTAAGAAGGGAGATTTCTTAGTTCAAGGCACCCAAAAGATCTCTTCTGTTTTCTGTACTCCAACACTGAGCAACAGGCTGACTGCAACCTACACCTGTACATTTGACCTATCTCTTTATTACAGATTCTCTCAGCTGCTTCAATATTTACCTTTTAAGTTTCCCCTGGAATTACCACAATCCTCCCCACCTCAAATAGCAAGCATTGCAAATGAAAGTGCTGTATATCATCCCTAGCCGCTGGTCATATACTGTTTTGGGACTTCCTCTATTAAGGACTCCATCACATTAGGGTACTTTATCGTCTTTCTGCAGAAGTTCCAGAATGAGCACCAACAAGCAACTAGTCAGCAGCTGCTGGCAGAGCAGTTTTTGTAGTACAAGTGACTCTGGCCTTCCTTGGATCACTTC
This sequence comes from Cervus canadensis, assembly GCF_019320065.1. Lineage (NCBI taxonomy): Eukaryota > Metazoa > Chordata > Mammalia > Artiodactyla > Cervidae > Cervus > Cervus canadensis. Next base: position 22,693,405 of record NC_057386.1, read on the forward strand.
CCATTGAGTATGTGGAAGAGTTTATCAAACTCAAGATATCAAAAGCACAAAATAAGTCTAGGAAAGTAGATGATTAAACTCACTTTCAAGAATCCAAGAGTTCTGAATATGTTTCAGATTTTTAGATACCCACTGTAAAAATGACAATAGTTAAAAGATAAAAATTTAAAACTCTTAATTGACTTAGTTTTTATTTTATATTTCTTACAAGTGTTACAATGAGTACACTATTCTCCTGGAGCAAAGAGCTCACCGGTGACTGGGGAATTAGATCAAGACATTATACTTTGATTTAGCAAAGCTCTGTATTCATTTATTATATGGGATCCTGTTTTCCTGAAAGAGTTAAATTCCCTCTATAAGGTAAAGAGCTTAATCACTCTGGGATGAGATATTTTTTCTATTTTCCAACGCAATTACTCTTTGTCTTAAATCTAATTGAATTCGCTTTCCATGTTAGTGGGGGAAGGGAGGTAGGTAGGAGAGATGCTGCATATGTTAGAAGACAAATAGTGTAAATTGCAGACTTTTTGATATAAAGGATTTTTCAAAGACAAAATATTGTGTTCTGATAAAAATGTTTAAATGTTCAGTGTTGCTGTGGGTGGAGATCTGGGCTATTAGGAACTGGATTTCTTATATGGAGAACATTAGGGACATTGCATAAAGAGCGTTCAATTTATAAATTATAAAGTATCTTGGGATTCTCTGTGTGAAGAGCATCATATAAATATGAGTATTTTCACCTCACGTGGGCTATCACAGATTGTTGACATCTCAGCAAAAATGTATTTCAGTAGTCAGCATGATATATACTCTTCTGTGGATTTGATTTTTTTTGCCATCTTCTCTTCCCTGAGTTGTAACATGGAAGGAACATGTTGGCTGATTCTTTTCCCTTTTCTAAAGTTCTTGACTCTCATTTGTCTTTGTAGTGTCAGAGTATAGCATTTGCCTCTGTACTCATAGGCCATACTATTAAAGGAAGGGAACATTTATCTTGGATCTATCTGGGATAGTGTTTTCCACCCTCAGGGTTTCTGGTGTCTAAGGAGGAAAACCTCCAGGTATCATGGAAGAGGGGGAGAGAAGGTGGCAGTCACTCTGTGGCATGTTAAGAAACACTGTAGAAACAAGAGACTACTATTATCTCAAGGTTCTTTGGAGGTTCTTTAGGATATGACAAACACATACATGTATAGTCACATTTTTTAGGGTTCAATTTGACAAATTCTTATTGAATATCTACCACGTGCTGAAATCTGTGAAAGATACAAGAGTAATTAACCTGTGAAAGATACAAGAATAATTAAGATACCACTCCTGCCCTGTGGGAGCTCATAACCTTTGGAGAAGCCAGCACATGGTAAGTAACATAATGCAAGGCAAACGGTGGTAACAACTACAATAAAGGCATTGATCAAGTAAAACATAAGACAGGGAGAGGATGAGGCTACCTTGGAGCAATTAGGAAGCCATGTAGAGAAGATGAGCAGAGCCTTGTAGGATCAGTGCACTGTAGGCGGCTGGAGAAGATGAGAAAGGCATTCTAGGTGGAAGACACAGGGCTGGCTTTGGGGAATGATGAATAATGAGGCTGGAGTGTAGGGCATGAGATTCAAATGTAGGAGGTAAAATGAAAAGTACAGATAACTTGTATTTCAGATCATGCTTTCAAATCCTCTTCAAAATAAGGTGAGATTATGAAGCTGCGGTATAACTAGACAACAGTTCTTAATGATGAGTGTTCTTAGCCCATTATCCCCTTGTATACTCAAGAGGTTCTGGCTTCACTAGTTTGGTTCCCTCCCAGGCCTGCTCTCAACCATGAGGACTCTGCCATTCTCAGACAAGTGTCTTGGCCTTTTGTGATGCAGTGTTGGGAAGAATAAGAATGAGATGAGTTTGAAAGGGCAAAGGCCACTTGGATAGATAGTAGAGGACAGATAGCCAAAAAGCACTCTCCACTCCTGAGAATCAGGAGGAACACAGCTGGACAGTAGGTCTGAAAGAGTTCAAGGGCAGGAGAGCAAGAGGCTTCAGGGAGCTGTGGAGATTCTGAGAGGGGACAGTGACCTTGTAAAATATACTGCATGTATATGCAAGGACTGAAATGTTTACTCTTATTGTGCTTCTGTGAATGTGATACCGCTTCAGGACTGGGTCTGGTGTCAACAGGGATGATGGTAAGCAAAGATTCAGGACAGCTCAGCATGAGAACATATGTGATTTTCTGGAGACTGGAAGTGTGCCTCACATTATACCGGAGAGAGCTATGATGGCTGGAAGTGGATCAGGAGCTCTTTACCATTTCATTCTTCCATGAATTCTCCATTTAATGTTTAATGCTTGTTGAATATATTGAAATGATTCTTACTGTATATTAATTAATTCTTTTCGTGACTCTGTCATGCTTTAGTGGCTGCCCTAAACTTCCATTCTCCATTTCCATAAGCCCAGGGTCAGTCCCTACTCCATGCTCTTTACTCTCAGCAGATGGCCTTGCCCTCCCCGGCTTCCAGGTAAAAATATCTCTGCATCATTACCCCCCTCTATCTTTTAATTCCTTTCTCTAAGAAGTAAGTGCCTTACCTTTTAGTTTAAGACTGATTCTTGAATAGTATTATACAACCTACCTCCACCTTTTCCAGAACTACCTGTTCTTTCTTATTTTCCGGAAAATTAGCTCAGATCTACCTTCTCCTAAAACAAAAACAAAAGAACCAAAAAAAAGTTCCTCTTCCCCTCTTCCTCGCTACCACTTATCCCTTCCCTTATTTTCGGCAACCAACTTTTTAAAAGTGCCATATACCCACAGTCTCTAGTTTCTCAGTTTGCATTTGCTCCTGAATCCCTAAAATCAAACTTCTACTTTTACTAATCTACTGAAACTGCTCCTCAAAGAATTAGCAAATAACTTCTTATTTTTGTTTCAACCATCCTTGTCCCTCCCTAAAAATGCCCCACCCCATATCTAAAAATACACAAACATGGAGGGAGATTGTTAGTCACTCACCTTTATATCCCCTCAACATGTAGCATTATGCCTTGTCTATGGTAGAAACTCCATGAGTATTTAAATTGAATCTGGATTTCTTCAGCCAGTCTCACTGTCCCCATGACTCCTGATATTCTCTGACCATGTCAGGACACTAGGAATGGTTTCAGATGCTACAGCTAGTATCAGGGCATGCAGCTTTCTCTAATAGTTTAGAGAATTAGGAAACATCTCATTCTCAATTGTCAACAACAAAATTATTTTAAAATTCTCGTATGTCGGAAAATATAATAAAAATAACATGTGTTATTTTGATTTTGTTGCTAAAATATACAAAACAAACATATACATGAAATGTATATCATGATGATCGATGGTAGTGATCAAGAACTCAAAAATGAAGAATTTGAAACACAGAGACTTGCCAGACTTATCAAGTGGCTGTTGATTCAAACATAAACCATGTTGTAAGATCTTGTAAGGTATTATGCAATAAACCCTATTTTCCCAGAAAGCTCTACAATGGCTGAGACACAATACATACTAAAATATAATCAGAAATAAGCCAGTCACTACTAATACACTGATTGACACCTTCAGTAAATAGGCTTCTTTTGTGCAGAGGGTACAAAAACAAATATTCGAATCCAAACATGTAAGGTTAATCAATGGGACGTGGGAACACTTTTTACATCTGTATTTCCCTTGAGTGTCTTGTATGGAATTTCACTAACAGGAAGTTCTCCCATCTCTCACAAACTCCTCCATACACTGAGAACTTTTAGGAACAGTGATAAACAGCTCAAGAGTCACACGGCTTCTTGGACACAAGTATATACTGAGGTTACCGACCACTTCTCTGTCCTACGTTGCTGCCCAGCTAATTGCATGCAACATGAAATGCCTAAGAAAGCCAGCAGAATCAGCTTGTTACAGTTGTTTACTTGAAGCATTCCTTTAGAATAGGCCTACCCCCCAAGAATGTAAAGAATCCATGGGTCCTGCACAACGTTCTAATGCCTCAGTCGAAATCCATTCTCTTTGTCACTATTTGGTTCAACAGTTCAGGTAAACAAACATTCTGGGAGCACTTACCCTACAACAGGCACTGTGCTAGACCTTCAGGGAGTCAGAATCCAGTGCAGGATAGAGATTTGTAAACATAGAATTCCAGGACAATGCTGGCAGTGATTTGAAGATTTCAAATCACAGGGATACTTTTCTTAAAAGGTGAACTATATTTGGGACAATTCTGTATTTAAGGTAAAAGTCAATATTTATCTTAAAATATGGAAATGCCCAAATTTAAAATCTAAAATTTAAGGTTTTAAGGATCATTTAAATGTTAATAGAATAAATTAATGAGAGCAAACTAAAAGAAAAACATTGACGAGTCTACTCACTGAACAGATTCTTCTCAAAGTTCCTTAAAGGCAGTAAACATTTTTATACAACAGTAGTAGGGGCAAGAAAATATAAGAGACTCACTCCAACTAGCACCTGTAAATAACATCTTTTGGTTACACCAAAAAGTTACCAGATAGGGGGACATCCAGTACAACTGTCCTGTGACACTGTAGGGAAGGGGATCTCCTTATTACAAAACTGTTTTCTCTTTTTAAGGCTCTCTTGCCCTAGATATTTTCCTAGATAATATTATATTTTATCTCAACCCTTTCAAAGAATCTGTAAACAGTCTTTACACTAATGCCTGTGTAATCTGTCAAATAATACTCTGGAGTATTAGAAATATAAATAGATGAGAATTTTACTCTCAAAGAGCACTTTATTCATCTGGTTTCACTACAGCTCTATGACAAAAGTTGTTGAGTGAGTATACCAAGACCATACTGAACACTCAAACAAATGAGGCAGACTACTTTTGTTCATGTGCCTTCAATTTTGTGGCTCCAGAACTATGTTATTTAGAAAATCTCTATATGTGATAAAATCTTTGTGACAAAATGTCTATAAAAGACAGAGGCTTGCTATTTCCCTGGTGGTCCAGTGGTTAAGAATCCCTTTTCCAACGCAGGGGACATGGGTTCAATCTCTGGTCGGGGAACTAAGATCCCACATGCCATGGAGCAACTAAGCCTGAGCACCACAATAGAGAAGGCCATGCGCCACAACTAGAAAGCCCATGTGTTGCAACTAGTGAACCCACGCGCTCTAGAGCCTGTGCTCCACAACAAGAGGAGCCTGAGAGCCACAACTAGAGAAAACCTATGTGCCACACCAAAGACATAGTGCAGCCAAAATTCTAAAAAATAAAAATAAAGTATACAATAAAAAAGACATAGGCTTAGGGAAAACCTTCAAAAATTTGACTCCAATGACCATTTCTAAGAATGAAATACAATTCTCTGAATTTGTCATACCTAGGACATGTACAGAGTTATTAGACAATAAGGAGATATTTTCTTACTATATATAAAATAAATTGTCAATGTTTAGGGAGCTGTACAGCATACAGCTCAGTAGACTATTCAGGAGTTTGACTGCTAAGGTTGTAACTGAGGATGTAGAAACAACATTATACATGACATTTTATATTTTGCTTTTATCACATTACTTAACCAACACTAAGGAAACAGAAGTAAACTTTGGAATGTTTCTGAGCTTTAAAGCTAAAAGAAAAAAATAAAAGAGTTTTAAATTCACAATCAGGTACATTACTTGATTTTAAAGGAAGAGATGACATGCTTTATCTATCATAATACCAAAGTATCATACAATTAAAGAAGTTATGAGTTAAGCGTATGGATCCTGTGTGTGCTCAGTCACTCAGTCGTGTCCAGCTCTTTGTGTCTCCATGGACTGCAGCTCGCCAAGCTCCTCTGCCGATGGAATTTTCGAGGCAAGAATACTGGAGTGGGGTGCCATTTCCTCCTCTAGGAGATCTTCCCAACCCAGGGTATGAACCTGTGTCTACCTGTATCTCCTGCATTGGCAGGTGGATTCTTTACCGTTAGCACTACCTGGAAAGCCCTATGGACCCCTACAAAGTACTTATTTTAGATAAAATGACATTTGTAAACATTTTGATATGTCTTTTGGAAAAACAAACTCTTAAATATAGATAAGGAAAAGCGGTCTCTACCCTGTTCAGTTTCTGGTACTCTCAAATAAGAGAGAGAAAGATATTTTGGAAAGGATTCCTTTGAACACTACAATTATAGCTAGGAGAATAGAAAACAATTTGCATAAGTAAAGAAAAAAATGCCTGGGGAAAGGATGGGAGGTTCTTACCTTTGGCTGCAAAAAATGATACAGAAGTTGTAGGAAGTGGTGTAGAAGACAGAGACAAGTTCACTGTTATTTCTAAAAAGTAGAGCAAGTGGGCTTCCACTGCATCATAAGGGACTTAGGCTGGACATTAGGACTACAGTCCCGATAGGAACAGCAATGAACATAAAATGACTTGTTAAAGAAGATAATGAAATCTGTTTCTCAAAATAGCAATTAGACAAAGATAATTCTTTACCCTTCTGAGATACAGTCTTTTTCAAAGAAAAGGGATAGATAAGCTTATTTTCCAAGGTAGCTTTCAATTCTTTAATTATATAGTGGTGAATCCAAAATGGTCATCCTACTTTTGAAGTTAGAAAGTTATGGAATTTAATGTAATTTAAGAGATCATCTAGCTCAATTCCTGTTCTATACATGAAGAGGCAGCACAGTGAAGTACAGAGGTTGCCACACTAGGTAGATCCAAGGGCCAAATCCCACCTACCCTGTTTTTGTAGGGCCTGATAGCTTAGAAATTTTTTAAAAGCATTTCTAAATGGTAGGGGGAAGATCAAAATAATATTTCATGACATATGAAAGTTTATAAGGAATTCAAATTTCAGTATCTATAAAGTTTTCGTGTATAGCCACAGTTTATTTGCATATTATTATAGGTGCTTTTGCACTACAACTGGCACAGTCGTCACTCTAGAGACTGTGTCGTCTGAAAATCCTAAGATACAAACTACCTGGCCCGTTACAGATGCCTGGTACAGTGGATGAAGCACATAAGGTCTAAAGCTAGACTACTCAGGTGTGATACTGGAAAAGAGAGGGTGCCTCAGTTTTCTGAGCTGTAAACTGGGGACAACAATGGTATTTACCTAATAGGGTAAATACTCCCCAGTTTACAGGGGAGTTGTTGTGAGAATTAAGTGAAAGTGCTTAGATATTAATGACTGGTATAAAGTAAGAATTCAATAAATATTAGATATCTTTATTATTACATATAAAGAAACCCTGGCCCACAGAGATAAAGTGACCCCAAGCTCACAGAATTTGCTAGAGGCAGACTGGAAGTATTTTCTGATTCACCTTGCTTACATGATGTTGTCTTTTAAAATTTTCTATATTGCCAGACCAAGTAAAACATTTTCTGTGATTTTTTTTTAAAACTACCTCAAAGCCACTTTAAATGGGAACTTCAGTTTCATCAGACCAGTCACCTATCAATCCTGGTACCTAAAGTGACCTAAAGGCAACTTGTGGAACATTTGAGCTTTAGTTTTCTACCTCAGACCTCTAGAAATTAAGATTTTTCTTTATGCTTTCTAAAAAGGACAACAACAGAAGTCCCTTACAGCTTAAAATTAGTAAGTCTGTTCTTTTTAAAATATTTGCTGCGAAAACTTCAGAAGCAAATCACTGATCTGGACCTCAGAATTTGAAGGATAGCATATTATTCAATGAGCATTTCCGGTATAACACAGTTCATTTTCTCTTGTCACTTTTCCTCCTTATCAATTCTTGTATATAACCAGTACCATTCCAGGTTTTCCATTTTCTGTGAAACCTCTGAAGCTTAGTAGAATGTTTGTTTATAGCCCTGGATAACCACCTTTTCCAAGGCTTTGTTCATAAGATGCCTTTCTTCATTAAATCCACTCCCAAATGGTCACTCCATTATGCCATGCTTCCTTGTCAGTGGTATACAATTTTAAACAATTATACATTTGTCACTGCTGTCTAATTGTTCTCTAGTTTTTCTCTTTCTAAGTAGTACATCCTTTCTTGCAAAACTGGAATTGTTTAAGACCATGCCACTTTTTTTTTAAATATTACCCCACAGTACCTAGTTGAAGTTATTTACATATGGTATTCAACCAGTGCTTCTTGCATTAATAAATGAATATCCATAAGTATATCCTATGAACAGAATTTTAGCTTTAGTGATGAATAAATAACACCTTTAAACTACCAAGATTGTGAAAGTAATAATTTGTTAGCACATAGATTTAAAGATAAATCAGCAAAATTAAAACAAATTAGAAGTATAAAAGTACCTAATTAAAGTGGAGACTACAACTCACAATAGAGAAGTTAACTCTAGATCCTTAATGTTTACTTCTTTCAGATATATTAGCTCTATGACACTGGAAAATGTTATATCTGATGTGGATACAGTGGGCATTGGTAAAAACTAGCCTAAGTATTTTTTTAATATTGAGATTCCACACAAGAATAATTTTCATCTGTGTGTATAACATACCTATAGCAACATTACTTAATATATGAGTATGTGAAGTATATTTTATTACAACAGTAGACAAGCAAACTGAATGTATCCCAGGAAGGGGTCTTTTCCATTAACTTTTATAAAGGCTTTCATTTCAAACTTTCATTAACATCTGACAAGCAAGCTGAAAAAGCTTTGCTTAGAGCTTAGGTTAGGGGCAAAATGCATTTTGGTAAAACTACTCCAAGACTGGCTATGCGAGAATATACTAATTTGTTTTGTTTTGTTTTGTTTGGAGTGTGGAGAAAAGAGAGAGAAAGGGAGAGAAGAGTCATGGACCCTACTTTGTGGTTGCCATGGAGGCAAGGTCAGCCTTCCACACTTGGATCTACCAGCAGAGTTCAGACAGGTCAACGTGTGACCGGCTCAGGCCCTGGGGTTAAAAGTTCAAGCAGCGATGGAAAAACCAATATGTCCACGCAGAGTATGCTGTACAATTTATTTCAATTTACATCAAGCCATGCATATAAAATTTAGATAAATTCCATTCAAATCTGATGTTGCCTGACACACAATGTATGCAAACAGATGTCTGTGGGGCTTTTTCTGTGCTTTAGAAAACAACATTAAATTTAAAAATATGTCTCTGGGATTTCTTTATTGAATTACAAAATGAACATAATTTTAACTTAAATGTTTTCTTCTTTCTTCCAATTTTTTTTGTGGAGGTCTTAATAATTTCTCAGTTCTCAATCTACTTGATGTCATATTAAAGAGGATAATGTATATTTACAACTACTGCTTCAGTATTATTATAGTTATAGATTCTATTTATATCCCTTACCACTTTCCACAAATATTTCGTGATTGATATTTCTGATTTATCTCTGGCTTCCACCCTCATCTCCTTTGCTTTCTACTCAGAACAGAGCAAGGATCCTGGAGGCTGCTGGGCCGTCTGCCAGCCACAAGGTGGCTCCCCCTTCCCCTTCTCACAAACCAAAAGGGTGTACATCTTGGCTGAGTGCTGTAGGCCGACTAGGACTCAAAGGCTAATTAGGACATACAAATACCATTAGTTTTTATCATGAATTGAATGGATCACAACACAGACTCTGGAACAAGATGATAAAATGCAAAATTGTATCTTTAGATACAATTCAGAAAGAAAAGACAAGACCATTGTGTCCTGCCTAATTTCTCTTCACCTGTCCTTTCAAGGGTACAACTGACTAAGCTTGGGGCAAAATAAGAAAAATAATAAAACACCCTCAAGGAATCTAATTTTCTTGTCAAAGAACAGATCCACAGACTAGACGGGGCCACTTTTTAAGAATAGTATATAACTTATTCCCACTCAAACTGGACCCGCATTTGGAGTAGGAAAGGCATTTACATTTTCTGGTTCCAATAACTTTCCCACAGGAAGTTTTCATGGGGACTTTGAAGCACTTTCTTAGATGTCCCACATCATGTCACAGATGAAGAACAGTGATCTCTAATACTGCAAAGCTTTAAAAGGTATAGAAATAGTACATATTTACTTCTTGTTACTTAGGAAGCAAGATCCGTGTTTCATAAATATGATTTTTACAAAATACATCATAATTTTCTACAGATGAAATAAGCATAGACAAATAATTTGTTCTATTACATGGAAGGTCTTTTTAAAAATCTGAGTCCTAATTTCTCAAATTTTCCATTTTCTTTTCTGGGGAAAAGCTATTTGAACAAGTTTCATTTTCCTCATCTGTAAAATAGAGATAAAAATGGGACGTATTCCTCATGGAATTTTTGTCAGGATTAAATGAGCTAATATATGGAAAGCATTTAAAGAGAGTCCTTGGTACATAATAAGAGCCATATAAATGTTTGCTGTTATTATTATTATTTATTTGAGCCCAATACCTCCTTGTTTGCAACTATCTTGTGACACAAATATTTGTGAAAAATGAACTTTCATGGATTTTGTAAAGACACGAAGAGTGTAATTTTCTAGATACTTGAATGCTCTCTGATCATGGATAACTTATGATGTCTAAGTTTTTCTTCCTCAACAACTTAAAAAAAATAAGTGTTTCTTTCTACTTTATGATATTGCTTTCAACATGACACAAAAAAAATAAACTACTGGTTTCTAACTCTCAAGCTTGTTTTAGATAAACTTTAGCAATTGCATCATTTTACTAATGCAAACAACCATAAGTGATGGTTCTAATAACTTGGTTACAATAGTCATTTTGTACAAATTTTCATTTTCTTTTTTATCTATATTTTAAAAGCTTCAATATTCTACTCATGCTAGAATATAACTTTGTTAAGCTTCTTGTTAAACTTAGAACATATGAGTCCCCTGCTTCTAAAGTAAATAAACATTTTGAATTCCCTTGTAAGCACTGCCTTGACAACTCTCAAACAAATTTTCTAAGGGTACAAATGATATCCTTAAGGTGACCCACAGTAATTCAACCATGAGCAAAAGTTTATGTGGACGTAAAATCCTGCATTCACATAAATCCTTGTTTGTATAAGGAAGGATCTGTATAGATAGATGTAAATAAATATGTATGTATCTGCATGTATATATACATATAGGTCCACATGTATGCCACCCACATATATTCCAAATAGATGGAAATACATATTTAGAGACCAAGTGTGATAAGCAAATCAATTTTCAATAGCCAAGGGAACGAGTATGACGTTTTTTAATACCTGCTATACTGTCAAGCAACCCTTTATTCTTTATTATCTCTGTCAGCTACTACTGGGTGCCTAGTAGACAAATGCTAGTCCTAGTCCTGGTCATTTATTTCTATTTGGAATTATTTCAAGCCTAACTCTTTAGAACTGCTTGAAAATGCTGTTCTGGTGTGTTGGCCTTGCACCCTCGAGTGAGAACTGGAATTAGGCGGGGTAGAGAGGAATCCATTTCCAGAAACAATTTGGCATATTTTTTTGAGGGAAGCCTGCCTTGGCTTTGACCACATTTGCACAAATACGACTTTGAAAGACCCCTTTTCCATTCAGAGCTATATGCATGTACTACCATAAGCAGTGTCTTTTGTTGCCAGAAGCAGTTTTTGCTGCATGCATCAACTTTCCCCATATTCTTAGCAACTCTTTCTTTTATGCCAGTTTCAGACATCAGTTAACAGAACCCCCTAAAGAACAGATGTACTGAAGAAATGCATCAATTTGTTATTTGTTACAGTTTGGGGGTGTCTGTCCTATGGGTTTTCTAGCCAAGGGCTTATAGGTTTCCCAAGAGAAATTTACTTTCATGAGAGAAGAAAATTGAGGCAAATCACTGCTGTTAGACCCTGAAGTCAGAGACACTGGTTTGTTGTCCTTCTGTACATGTGAAGAAAAAGCCCACAGTTACAGAAACAGTCATGTTTCAATCCATCTCTCATTCTTTCCCAGTGTGAAAAATTACAAATGAAACTAAATTTTTCTCTGTCAATAGAATGTGTATGATTACAGCTGTTCATATTTTCATTCTAATGAAGGGCTGCACATTTAATTGTAAGATTTATTAGATACTGTACATTGCTGTGTATATGCAAAACAGTTAATCGACATCTAAAATGCTGGTTGTTTATTCTGACATTAATGATCATATTTCTTAATTTGAAACAAAAAGCATTTGGGTAAAATATATTTTTCCTCTCCAAATAAGAAATTAATAAATTCAATGTAAGAAATAAAAAGGGCTGGAGAAAAAATTTCCTGATTTATGTATGTGAGGCTGGGGAAAAAAATAAAGATGCTTAAAAAACGTCCATAATCCCCCATTCTGCTAGAAACAAGAGAGTTGATTGCCAGCTTTGTTTGATTTCACAGAGATCTCATACGAGGCTGGGTTCATAAACAGGTGAAATGATGGAGTTTATTGCAACGCACATCAACACTGAAACTAAATAACTGTGTTGCCATCTCAGTCCCGCTGAAAGACGGATGGTAAACTTGACCTGCCGCTGGTACTATCCGATTGCCATTTTTTATTCCCCCTTCGCCGCCCCCCCAGGCTGAGCCACGTTGAGTAAATGCATGTGCACGGTCAGGTCAGGCCCCGGGATCGGGTGAAACTCGGTTCACATTTGCATACAGGCGGAGCCTCACAATGAAAGCCCATCTGTTCCCGTCTCGGAGTACAAATCGAATGTCACCCAACTCACTGCAAACGACAGCGGCATGGCCATTAGATGGAGGAACACTCAGCTCAGGTTACGGATATGGAACTGCTGATTTGGGTTTAAATACCTGATAACTGAAGACTTTTCATTATATGTGAACAAAGAATGAACTTTGAACTGCTCAGGAGACACCCTCTCTCTTCATTAGGCACCCCTCCCTAGTTGTACCCATTATTATTAATACTTAACTGCTATATATATATTTTTTTTCTTAACTGCTATATTTTACACTCTTATTTTTGTACAAAAATTAGCCTGGCTGAATGTCATAATGTCTTAAATAATTCCTTTATTTTATTTTTGGAAGTGGGAAGGGTAAGGGGTGGAGCAGAAAAGGATGTTGTAACTAGAAAATGAACTCTGAACTCTATATGCCCTCAAAGGTCATTAGTATCACGGCAATGTTGTTCCTTGAACTTCTAAATTTTACTAGGGTGGAAATTTTAGTTGCTAGAGTTAAACCAACATGTGAACTGCCCCAACCCTTTATTCCTCCCTCCCAAACCCATTCAGTCAAGTGAGGCACCTATCTCCTAGAATGTTCTCCAGTCACGGGCTTGTTTATTCCAAAACAATTTATCCCCAAACAGTTTATCAATCATGATCTGTCAGAGATTATTTTTCTGTTAAAGCTTGGCAAGTATCTTAGAGTTTATAGACCAAAATCATGTACATTCGGACACAAAAAAGATAAAGTTTTTGAAGAAGACACCAGGATAAGAAGCCTATCCAAGCATGGAACATGATAAACACAAGGAAATTCATTAGCAAAAATATAGGTAAGGCTTTCATCAGATACCTTCTTGTCCTGTATTATGGTAAGAGTCATGTACTATGAAAATCTAAGGAGGACACAAGCATCTGGGGTTTGGTTACTTGTGTTTATATTTGAAATATTTCTGTATTTTTTTACATAAATCACATTTAACATTTCAGTCATTATCCCAGAGCCCTAGTGCATGTGTGGTTGAGGTAGCTCCGGTGCAGAGGAGAGAAAACAGATTGGCTAGTTCTTTATTCCAGTTATGCTTCTTGGTTTCCAGTCAGTAATAGTGTCACTTTATAAACTTCAAATGTAATACCTGATTGGATGGAAAAAAATATTTTTTAACATATCTGCAAGAACTTTATTTGCCTTAAGCAATTATATACTTTTTTCCTTGCATATATGTCTCTTTATTAAAACACTAAAACAATCTTGAAGAATTTAACGTATTGGGATTATACATGGAATCCAAAATGTTTAAAGGGCACTGGATCTTAAAGGCCATGTCTCTTCAGCCAGGGTTTCTTTACCACTATGTGAAACTATGTTCTTATTGTTAGTCCTTTAAAAATAATACCAGGGTTAAGAAAAGATTTGAGAGTTTTTTCTTTTTTCATCCCATGCAAGAACTTACGGTCAACCTTAATGGAAGTTCTACATGCATTAAAAGGGAGAATAGACTCTTTGTTTCAGAAGAATAACCAAGACAAGGGTGAATTTTGGTTCCACTTTGTCAAGTTTAAGGGGAAACTGAATTCAGGAAGAGAGAGAAGAGTCAGAGAGAGAGAGAGAAGGAGGGCCCCAAATAACTTTCTCAGCTGTCTCCTCATTGCCTCCAATCTTAAAATATTTTATTGTTCTCTTGCAAACAAGTCAGGAATTTGCATTAGGAAACATGTGGCCATATGATCTCTTGGAGATGGTCTGTTTATTTGTATTCCATGCAGCTGGATGTCTTGTGTATGATCAACAACAAACCAGAAGAGACCAACAAGCAAGAAATACAATATTAGAGACATTCTTTCTGTCCACGTCAGGAGAAAATGCCCTATTAAGGAGGTATAATGGCTTTAATTCTATATCCCTGAAGGGACATGATTGAGAATGCTTCTACTTATTTCAAAATGACAAAATAACCTGTACAGAGAAATATTAGTTGTTTGGTTTCTTGTTATGCACTATTGATAGGGATGTGTGAACAGGAACCGAACCTTGAACTTAATTTCCCCTTTGAACTCGTGACCTTTGACAAGATTCCCCATGCGTTCCCCTTCAGACAAATTTCATCACAATTACAGTCCCTTCCACTTGAGTTAAAGATATATAATCATTGATTTGACCTAATTACCTGATACATCCCTTTCTTTGCAAGGTGAAAGCTAAATGTGTGAACAGAAGCTGACCCGTGAAGTTCTGATAACCAATTTTTATTCTAATTATCATAAAACACTTTCAGTCTTACTCTATTTTTCTCAAGTTTTCTTTTGGCCCCTTCCCTGAACCCACTATTCCTTCAAATTCAACAATGCCCCATAGGTTTCAAGCTGCTTGGCAACAGACCTTCGAATGCATTATGCACTACATGTTCAAAGTGTCATTTTTAAACAAAAAACTAAAGACTAACTCTGCATTAGAAGGTCGCCACTAATTCCTGTCTTTCATGAAAAAGTCTTCTGAGGAGATAAAAGAATGGAAACTAGAAAGTTCCCATAAGATTCTGAAATTATCTCACTTCTTAGTATCAATCTTAGAATCAGAATTAATGACTCTGATTCTCTCCTAATAATTTACAAACTTCAGGTTATAAAGTGGACACAGGAAATATCAACAGAGTTAGTATAATCAATTTAAACTATGGGGGATTATCTTTTTTTAAAGGGAAACTGTATGTGTATGTAGGAGGAGGTGTCCACTTAGTTTAGTACAATAAATCCCAAACAAAGACTTTAATAAGAAAGTTTAAATCATAGAAGACACTAAAATATTAAATGTGTGATTTAAAAGCAAAACTAGAGTTAACAGAAACTATATAAATTGACTTTATTTTTTTTCCATTTATTTTTATTAGTTGGAGGCTAATTACTTTACAATATTGTAGTGGTTTTTGCCATACATTGACATGAATCAACCATGGATTTACATGTGTTCCCCATCCTGAATCCCCCTCCCATCTCCCTCCCCATCCCATCCCTCTGGGTCATCCCAATGCACCAGCCCTGAGCACTTGTCTCATGCATCCAACCTGGACTGGTGATCTGTTTTACACTTGATAATATACATGTTATAAATTGACTTTAAAATGAATTTGTATTTCTCTCTACTTCAAGTTATATTTCTAAAAGGAGTAAACTGAAACCACAAAGTTTTCATTATCTTGTCTTTTTTTTTTAATTACCTTGTCTTAAAACAACTGAAAAATAAAGATGAATTGTAAAAAGTTAAAACAACAAAGAATAAACAAAGAAGAAACTATTTTATCTCTTCATGTCATAGTTTATATTCAAGGCATCATGTTTTCTCAAAAGGATATGACAGTCAATTTTCCTTTATGTCATGTTTGCGTCCTATCACTCCCAAAGTTTGTTAATAGACATTACAGGTGAAAGAGGGCAAAAGATCTGCAAAGAACACACCTCTGAGGTTGAATCACATGTTCTTTTTGCTGGAGTTTCTTGTGTCCTCTTTTCCAAAAGTTAAACAAATCTAAAAGAAAATGTAATCCTTCATCTCATCTCCATGATGGACCAGCATCTGAGTTTTAGCCTCAGCAATTAGTTTTAATTATACTTTAAACCAAAGGCCTAAGTAAGCAGCAAAGGAAAAAAAGTATGTAGGCAAACTTTGTAAGTAGAAAATTATCAAGGTGTGCAGTGAGGCAAAATTTTAAAATATTAACTTTTTATGATGTCAAGTGTAACTAGAATTGGACAGATATTACAAATTGAGCTGGAAGGTTCCCAAAATGCTGGGCCATTAAGTAGTTTCTCAAGGGTATAGCTCAAATCTATTTCTCTATAAGAGTACAAAAATTATAAAGAACTTGAGGAATACTTTGAAAATGCCTGTTTTCCACATCTACTTCTGCCCAACAGCTTGAGGTATAACCAAGGAAGTACCAAAGAGTGCCACAGAGTTTCCTTAATAAAAACTATATCTAAAAAAAAACAAACCTATATCTAGCCAGATGGCTGGGATTCATGTTAAAGTCATATCATTTATTTGTAAAAACATTGCTTCTAATTTTTGTTTGCCTATCACCAGGACCTTTATCAATATACAATAATATTAGCATATTAGGAACTCCAGGAAATAGAGAAATAATGTACTGATGCTGTGACAGAAATAATGGATTTGGCTTTATTCTAAATCCCTAGATAGCATTACTTTGAAACCCATCACTGTCAAAATGGATGGATAGCAAAATATAACTAAAAGAAACTGTGCTCACTTTCAGGTCAGAATTCTAGGCTTGAGGGGTAAATTAAAAAGTTGCACATATATTAATTTTAGTAATGACACAAACAGGGATAGAAAGGGAAAGAAATGCTGGAGTAGAATGTTCAGAAAAAAGGACAAATGTTATATCCTTGGGATAGGGGGTGGTGCTGTGAAATCACTCTACAGTTGAGATTCTTAATGTGGTATCTGGGAACATTCTAAAATGATATGCAAATATGCATGTGTGCTTGCCTGTGCATGCTCATTTTTATGGCAAGAAGAACCACTGCTACATAGTGATAAGAAAAGGAATAAAAGCCCACAAAAAATGATTATTACATTTCCAAAGAAAAGATGTTGGAAGTCAACAACAGCCACCATCATCTCTCACTCAAAACAGTGATTCTTAAACTTTTGAAATTGATTGCCTCAATTGTATATTTTTTATTAGACACAAAATATATTTATATTAATTTATAATTTATATACAGATAATATCACTAATCTGTTAATATTAGAAAACCTTAGCTTTATACACACACAAACACAAACAGTGACACACATACACACCCACCCACATATTCTAATATTTTTTCCTATCTTCTGTGGATCACCTAGTACACTTCATCTGGTCTCTCCCTTCTTCCACTACTATGCCCCTTATAACTAATTCTACAAAGAGTAATTAGAAAAATCTTTTAGAACTAACAATTATATCATACCAATCTCTGGTTGGAACTCATTAGTTCCTTAGTATAGCTTAAAAGGCTCTCCAGAATGTAGTTCTTTCTGTGTCTTCAACCTCATTCCCCCACTCTGCCTCACTCATTTAGCTCTAGCCATACAGGTTTCCAATCCCAAAGAATGTTCAAACTACCACACAATTGCACTCATCTCACACGCTAGCAAAGTAATGCTCAAAATTCTCCAAGCCAGGCTTCAACAGTACGTGAACCATGAACTTCCAGATATTCAAACTGGATTCAGAAAAGGCAGAGGAACCAGAGATCAAATTGCCAACATCTGTTGGATCATTGAAAAAGCGAGAGAGTTCCAGAAAAACATCTACTTCTGCTCTATTGACTATGCCAAAGCCTTTGACTGTGTGGATCACAACAAACTGGGGAAAATTCTTCAAGAGATGAGAATACCAGACCACCTGACCTGCCTCCTGAGAAATCTGTATGCAGGTCAAGAAGCAACAGTAAGAACTGGACATGGAACAACAGACTGTTTCCAAATCGGGAAAGGAATATGTCAAGGCTGTATATTGGCATCCTACTTATTTAACTTATATGCAGAGTACCTCATGAGAAATGCTGGGCTGGATGAAGCACAAGTTGGAATCAAGATTGCCAGGAGAAATATCAGTGACCTCAGATATGTAGATGACACCACCCTTACGGCAGAAAGTGAAGAAGAACTAAAGAGCCTCTTGATGAAAGTGAAAGAGGAGAGTGAAAAAGTTGGCTTAAAACTCAACAATCAGAAAACTAAGATCATGGCATCCGGTCCCATCACTTCATGGCAAATAGATGGGGAAACAGTGGAAACAGTGGCTGACTTTATTTTTCTCGGCTCCAAAATCACTGCAGATGGTGATTGCAGCCATGAAATTAAAAGACGCTTATTCCTTGGAAGGAAAGTTATGACCAACCTAGACAGCACATTGAAAAGCAGAAACATTATTTTGTCAATCAAGGTCTGTCTAGTCAAGGCTATGGTTTTTTCAGTGGTCATGTATGGATGTGAGAGTTGGACTATAAAGAAAGCTGAGGGCTGAAGAATTGATAATTTTGAAGTGTGGTGTTGGAGAAGACTCTTGAGAGTCCCTTGGACTGCAAGGAGATCCAACCAGTCCATCCTGAAGGAGATCAGTCCTGGGTGTTCATCAGAAGGACTGATGTTGAAGCTGAAACTCCAATACTTTGGCCACCTGATGTGAAGAGCTGACTCATTGGAAAAGACCCTGATGCTGGGAAAGATTGAGGGCAGGAGGAGAAGGGGACGACAGAGGATGAGATGGTTGGATGGCATGACCAACTCAATGGACATGGGTTTGGGTGGACTCTGGGAGTTGGTGATGGACAGGGAGGCTTGGCATGCTGTGGTTCATGGGGTCGCAAAGAGTTGGACACGACTGAGGGACTGAACTGAGCTGATGCTGGGAAAGACTGAAGGTGGGAGGAGAAGGGGACGACAGAGGATGAGATGGTTGGATGCCATCGCCGACTCGTCTGACATGAGTTTGGGTAAGCTCTGGGAGTTGGTGATGGACAGGGAAGCCTGGCGTGCTGCAGTCCATGGGGTCGCAAAGAGTCGGACACAACTGAACGACTGAACTGAACTGATACAGGTTTCTTAATTATTCTTTGAACACTTCAAGATCGTTTCTATCTCAAAGCTTTGCACTTACTTCTCGTTCTGCCTGGAATTCTCCTCCTTCAGATCCTTGCCTGGTTTGATATCACTTCATTCAGGTTTCTGCTCAGTGGCCCCCTCTTAGCACTGTCTCAAAGAGTCCCACTGACACCCTTTTCTTGTCACTTTCTATCTCTGTGCCTCCTGGTCTTTTTTGGTTTTGTTTTGTTTCAGAGCATTCACCATGGCCTGACACTATACTATATATCTCCCCTAGTAAAATGTAAGCTCCAAGTGGTGAGGGATTTTGACAGTTTCATCTATGTGTCCCCAGGAATCTCGTGTAAAGTCTAACTCAAAACCAGTCCTCTATGATAAATGAATGAAGAACATCAAAGCAACTGACAGACATTCCACCTGCTGTTCATTTGAAAATTAACCTGAAAAGAATGTTCACATGACAGAGACCTCCACACTTAGGTTGAACTATCAGCTAAAAATCAGCTCTCTCTTTTCTCAATTTTCCCAACACCAGAATCATATCTTCCTTATGATACCTATTACTGTTTCTTAGGTACCATCCTTATTTGCATATAGATCCTATCTCCATTAGTAGCTTCGGTGGGAAAAATCCCAACCTGACCCTTTATTTTCCTCCTTATCACATCCAACATGTAGCAAGTGCCCAGCCCCTGGACTGTGGGTGGGGCTGATGGTTATTACATCCCGGCTATGACAAATAGAGGTCAGGGCTCATGCAAGAGTGAGAGATGCCAGCCCCCTGGAGCCACCCTGAAGGATGATCCTTGACTCTACACTCAAACAGATGTTCATGGGCATTCATCTGTTGACAAGTCTGAATGAAGAAAAAAGACTCATGCTGGAAGTGAATCTATAAAAAATCACCAATTCCTTATATGATAATAGAGGAAAAAGCTAGCTCAATGTTGATAAAGGAATGATGAACACAAGTGGAGACTAAACTTATCAGAAAACCTTCTTTTTTTAGAGGTCAGTTCCTAAACAGAAGTAGAAATATCACAAATGTGGCATTAAAATAATAATGCTTAGTACAAATAATGTATTGAATAAACTTAAGAAATCAAGTTATGCAATAGGAACAATTTTAAGGATGACAAAACGAAAATGCTCAAAGTTTCAGACTAAGCAAAGTATAATCCTACACTTAGACCAGTAGGCTGGTCATATTAAATGCCCATAAAATTTTCCTTCTGAAGGAAACTCAAATATACTTGGAGACGAATAATTTTCACATACCAAAATTTAGATAAAACTTGAAAACAAATGACAGTAAGCAAGACAACTTAAAATTTCCAGATCTTATTAACAGTATCATTATCCATAAATTAAAGGAACTGTAATAAATAACTTCTTCAGATCTCTTCTTATTTGAATTACAAGAACTCAAGTAAGAACCTGAGTTTTTCAGGGTGCTTATGTTAAACTCTTATAAGACTAACTTAGAAAGTATCATAGAAGTCTGAAAAAACAGAGAGGCAATCAAAGACTAAAGTAGGAGGTAGAAACTGAAGTACCTCAAGAATAAGTGGAATTCAATCCAGAAAAAAATGCAATCAACAGGTCTGGGAGAAAAATAAATCAAAATGCCAGTATCCATAAAAAGGAAAAGTTGAGAAAGCACAATACTGTTAAAAGATCTCATGACAACAGAGAAGAGCAAGTAAGCCTGCAATAGGACACAATAGCAAAAATAACGATTTTTAGATTTTATATACAGCACCATATTCATACTGGCCTAGGAAGGTGTTCATGTTTCTATACTCTTATGTAGGAATTGCCATATTGAAACAGACCACTGGTCCATCTCTTTTGCCATGCTGCTCTGACAGTGAACAGATGTTCAGAGGAAAGGTCTACTCTCACCAACCCAAATCCAATAATACACCTAATGGTGCAACTCTATATCAAGAACATCATTTCTTTTTGACCTCAGATGGCAATTATCTTCTACCCAAAGCTGACTTACTTTGATTTCATGCTGGGTGGCCCACTTAAGAGGCCTCACTTAAAATGACATCAAGGCTGCTATTGTCATTCACTTGGTTTTTCTGATACACTAAACTACTTTCACAATTTGCTGACTCCACTATCACTATTAGGCTCTCAGAGGTGTGGAATCATGTAGGTATAATATAAATAGTTGTGTTTGTACTAGCAACTGATGATTTAAGAATTGTTTCTTTCATAAGATTTTCTATTATTGGCTTCAATGTTTTCAAAGACTTCAGTATTCCCAATTTAATATAAGTGATCATCCTGAAGTGGAGACAAAAAAGAAACATAAACCTTTAACATTTGAAGGAAATCATAAATATGCAGAGTGGTAACAATAATCTTTTGATAGAAATTCTCTAGAGCAAATGAGGTCTTGGGCTCTGTTTTGATGACTCTCTGACAGAGTGAAAAAGAGATAAAAGAAGTACACTGGAATGGCAAAAGGCAAGCAGGCAATCAGAAGTATGAAACCAGAGCTGTCTCTCAGTAGTTTCTGGTATTCTGCAGGTTCACATGTCCACTGCAGAATCACTTCAGTTATAAATCCCAAAGGTTCTCTCAGCTCCAGAGAATCTCCTTTGGGGAAGATATTTGCCTGCCATATCCCTTCTATAGTCCTGGAGGAGACAATTTAAGAATTAGAGCTAGAACAATATTTAAGCTAATATGAAAGAATAGGTGCAACTGGGAAAATAACGACAAGCTTGGAGACACCAATCATTTCCTCCATCAGTGTATCTGGGACATATGAAACCATAGCAGATAGTGGTGCTATACAACTTGATCAAAACAGGTACATTAACGTTCTGAATATTGCTTTGGAGATGGTTCTTCTCTTTTAATAAAAATTTGAAGCTTTGATAAGAAAGCTTATGACTAAGTGTCTAAAATATCCCTTATATGAAAACCATCTAATAAATGGACAAATAACCCAAGGTTGTCTAGTAATTAACAAGCAAAAAAACTGAGAAGCAAAATTATTAGGATATTTCATAAGAGATCCAAAGGTATACAAGATAAGCCATGAACAAAAATCAAGTCAAAAGGAAAGAAGAGTAAGTTTCCTATCCCCTGGAGTTCTTATTTATTTATTTTTAGCTATATCGTCAGGCTTGTGGATCTTAGTTCCCCAACCAGGGACAGAACTCAGACCTGCTATAGTGAGAGTGCAGAGTCGTAATCACTGGTCTGCCAGGATATCCTCATGAATTTCCTATCAACGATTATGCCAGGAAATAGTCTCTCATGAACCACAAATAACCAAATAATAATTCAAGAACACGTCATCAGGAAAAACTTGGCCTAAGTATGAATTAAATGAGATCCCTGCATACCTTAAAAACGCTAAATCAATTCTAGGAGCTAAATAAATCAATATTACCTTAAAATTAAACTGATATTTCTATACAAGTATGTCCTTCAAAAGCAAAATTTTTCCTTACTATTCCAGAAATAAGGTTGCTATAAATACCCATCAACATGGTAGAAACTCTCAGTGCCCAGCAAACTTATAAATGTTAAATAAAAATGAATGACTGGAGATGAACTTTGTAACTTCTAAAAACAGTAATAGTTACTGTAGTGTAAAAAAGAAAGTTAGCTTATCTTCAAAATCTTCTTAGGCAAAGGAAACACAGAAAGAAAATATAATGCATATTCCCTTATCAAAAAAGCATTTCTTCTTATCAGCAATAATTGTAGTTAAAAGAGCAAAAATAAAATGCAGTATTGTATACTTGATAGTTGCTGAGTAAATCTTAGGCATTCTCACAACAACGAAAAAAGGGAAAAAGGGAAAAAAAGAGAGACTGAGATTTAAGTGTGTGAGGTGATGGATGTGTTAATTACCTTGATCTTGGTAATCATTTCACAAAGCATACATGTACACTTTAAATATATACAATTATATTTGTTGATTATTCCCCAATAAAGTTGGGGGGACAGCAATAATACATAAAATTAATGGATATTTTAAAACGTATTCAACTGTTATCATGCTGGGAAAGGAGGAGTAGAGGACAGTGATTACTGAACTCATTAAACATCTAATGTTGTCTATTTCTTTTGGAAATCAGTGTACTCAGGCTTAGGCCATCCCAACCAATGGCAGGCATAGAGATAATGAGAATCTTGGCATGTGAGGTCTCAGAATATCTCCATTTTTTTTTTTTTTTGAGGATGTCAGACTAGTCAGTAATATAGTTAGCAGTCTACAACAGGATGGAGAGAAAAAAGCAAGGGATTTAGATAATAAATAAACCAACCCGATTGTAGGAGCTAGATATTTGTACATGCTTTCCATTTACCCAAAAGCAGAAAATGGTTCCTCAAGAAATCATTAGGGCCAATTTATATCTTCCTAGATATAAATATGTAACTCATTCAAGATAGATGGTTAGTTGTTCAGTCGCTCAGTAGTGTCTGACTCTTTGCAACCCCATGGACTGCAGCGTAACAGGCTTCCTGGTCCTTCACAATCTCCTGGAGTTTTCTCACTCATGTCCATTGAATCGGTGATGCCATCCAACCATCTCAACCTCTGTCTCCCCCTTCTCCTCCTGCCTTCAATCTTTCCCAGCATCAGGGTCTTTTCCAATGAGTCAGCATCAGGTGGTCAAAGTATTAGAGCTTCAGCTTCAGCAGCAGTCCTTCCAATGAATATTCAGGGTTGATTTCCTTTAGGATTGACTGGTTTGATCTCCCTGATGTCCAAGGGACTCTTAAGAGTCTTCTCTAGCACCATAGTTCAAAAGCATCAATCCTTCAGCACTCAGTTTTCTTTATGGTCCAACTCTCACATCCATACATAGCTACAGGATAAACCATAGCTTTGACTATACAGACCTTTATCGGCAAAGTGATGTCTCTGCTTTTTTAATAAGCTGTCTAGGTTTGTCATAGCTTTTCTTCCAAGGAGTAGGCATCTTTTAATTTTATGGCTGCAATCACTGTCCACAGTGATTTTGGAGCCCAAGAAAATGAAGTCTGTCACTGATTCCATTTTTTCCCCCATCTATTTGCCATGAAGTGATGGGACCAGATGCCATGATCTTAGTTTTCTGAATGTTGATTTTTAAGCCAGTTTTTTTCACTCTCCTCTTTCACCTTCATCAAGTGGCTCTTTAGTTCCTCTTCACTTTCTGCCACTATAGAGTGGTGTTATCTGCATATCTGAGGTTATTGATATTTCTCCCAGCAATTTTGATTCCAGCTTGAGCTTCATATAGCCTGGCATTTCGCATTATGTACTCTACATATAAGTTAAATAAGGAGGGTGACAATATACAGCCTTGATATACTCCTTTCCCAATTTTGAACCAGTCTGTTGGTCCATGTTCGGTTCTAAACTGTTGCTTCTTGACCTGCATACAGGTTAGCTAGTCACTTCATTTTATTTTATTTTTTTATTTATTTTTTTAGTCACTTCATTTTAAAAGATTTTCAAGGAACAATATTCAACAATGATCTCTGTAGTCCAGTTCATCCTCCTCTTTCATCATTTTTAGAGGCAAAATGCTCTTTCCAGTCCATCCCTCTCCTTTATCACATGTCAGTAACATGGAAAGGCCTTCAACACTGTTCACCAACACCACGGCAAGAGCCTCTTAATCTTGTCTAAAATGCCCCCTTCCTCCAAAAACATAAATCTGACCATGTAAATTCATAAAACTTTTTTCATAGCCACTTACAAAATAAAGTTTAAGCGTAGTCTTCACAATTCATACCCAAACTATTTTTACATCCTTGTCTCTGCTTGCTCCTACCTGTGCAGCCTCTGTTCCCAGCCCAGCTACCCAACTCAACCCAAGAAAGTCTCCTTTCATATCTTTGCTCATACTTTCTTATTTTCTGGTATTACATTTCCTTCATTCTTAACTGCTGTCTGTACTTCAAGGCTCCTTGAAGTTTCTGGAGAATTTTCCACTCAAGGTGGTCTTATACTCCTTTGTTCTCTTACTACATTATAGAATTACTATAGTCTACCTTCAGTACGTTTTCAAATAAATCTATTTGTAAGCTGCTTGAAGGCAGGGATAGTCTTATTTCCCCACTTTATGTCTTGGCATAGAATTTGCACAGCAAAGCACTGAGATGTTTGCTTAAGTTGTGCATATTTGTAGGCATACTTATCTAGACCTCTTTCTTTTGAAATGCAGTTAATTCCAGGGTGGGGGGAAAATTAGCACAAAATCTATAATAAAAGGAAGTTCACTAATAATCACACTCAAGGTATAACAGAAAGAGTGACCTAGACATTTCTGTTCTTCCAGTCTCGCTACTTACTGGCGGTAGCCAGAGCAAGTCACAATGTCTCTGTGTAAATGGCTGCTATACTCCCAGGCAACAACTCTGTATACCAGGCAGGAAGAAGATAAAGGGACAAGAGGAAAGGCAAAGGCAAGAGAAGCAAGAGGCTTCCTCAGCTTTTTGAGAAGAGACATTTCTTCCAGTGACTTCACCTTACACCTTCCTGGCAAGAACTCTGTATTATGGCTACCTAACCGCAGGTCTCAGAGAAGGCAACAGCATCCCACTCCAGTACTCTTGTCTGGAAAATCCCATGGATGGAGGAGCCTGGTAGGCTGCAGTCCATGAGGTTGCTAATAGTTGGACACGACTGAGTGACTTTACTTTCACTTTTCACTTTCATGCGCTGGAGAGGGAAATGACAACCCACTCCAGTGTTCTTGCCTGGAGAATCCCAGGGACGGGGGAGCCTGGTGGGCTGCCATCTATGGGGTCGCACAGAGTCAGACACGACTGAAGCGACTTAGCAGCAGCAGCAACCGCAGGTCTGTCTATGAAGGCAAGTGTTTTCAGCTGGGCACATGGCTGCTGTGGACAAAATCAAGGTTCTGCAGGTAAGAAATAAAGTGAAATGGATGCCGATATACAGTAAGTAGAGCCTGTCACAACTTACAAGGAAGATAGTGACATTGCTACTGAAAATGTAGCATGAAAATGACAACAGTAAAACAAAGCTAGAGAAGGGGACATCAAGTGCACGTAGACTAACAAGAGAAAAGTCTCACAAGACTGCATCAATCACTGGGCAGAGAAGTGGCAGGTGAACTCCAGTGGAAAGTGTTAGCTAATGTTTTTCTTTAGAACTGGGAAAGTATACAAGGCATTTTGCTCACAGAATTCAGATTACACTTAGTGGACTGTGGATATTCAACAATTAAAACCGAAGAAAAGTTTCTCACTTAGATCATTAGAAAGTGATCCTTAAAGACATTAGTCTAATGGATTACTCTGCCAAATAGGGCACAAAATGGAAGTGTTATGATAGAAAGCATTGTGACCTTTCTTTTTAAATTAATTTATTTTAACATTTATTTAACAAGCAATTATTGAGCATTCCTATGTGAAAAGTACCACGCCAGATTCTAGAGGCTAGGGTAGGAAGAACAACACAAAGTTGGATTAGGCATTATCACTACCTGCAAAAGAGGTTATAATAAAGACGGAGAACATATATGAAGGCCTGGACCAGAAGGGATGAGAGAGGGATGATGCTGAATGAGGGCAGATTCCAAATAGGACCATGGGTGCTGGGCATCTGTTCCTCTAACACTGCCCCACGCACAGCAGGAATAACCTTCCCAGGTCTGGTTGGTGCACTTTACAGGACATTGAGCCCTTTACAAACACATGCTGTGCCTGATGTTTGCTCCTTATATGTACTTATGTCGCTGTGGACTTGTGTATGTTCTCAGTGGTTAGTCAACACTTCTTTAATGTCACAAATTATAGTGTACTTGTTAAACAAAAACAAAAACCCAATCAATGACCTTTAATTTTAAAAAGTAACATGCTCAAACCAGCAAATTTAGAAATAGGGAAACATACAAAGGAGAAAAAACACGTAATATCATAACCCAGAGAAAGCCACTATTAACATTTTGGTATATGCTCTTTCTGTACTGTTTTGTACCCTGCTTTTTACGTTTCATATATCATGAATATTTTCCTATGACAACAATGACTCCTCTACTGACAACATGACTTTTAATGGTTGAACTGTAGTCCATCATATGGTGTACTGTCATTTATTAAACCAATTCCATGTAATTAGACATTTAGGTTGTTTTCCAGTTACTTGATGTTCTAGGAGCTGTACTGGCTTATTTCCTTAGAATAAACGTCTCAAAAGTGAAACTTCTGGGCCTAGAACTCTGCATGCACATTTTCAAGATTTTTGAAAAACAACTATTTTTAATTCTGAAAATAATAAATGTTCAGTATATAAAATTTAGAAGTAAAATCAGGTCAAAAATATTTTGGTGAAGAACAATATAGTCTTTTATCTATGCACATATGAAATACATATATTTCAAAAAGTAAGAGCTTATTGTATGTACTGTCTTAAAGCCTTCCCCTTAAAGCATAAATATCTTCTGATAGTCATTATTCTTTTATAAACATCACTTTTAATGGCTGCATATAATCCATTGTGTGGTAGTAGCTTAGATGTTTAACCTGGTTCTCAATTGTGTGCTTTTATAAACAAGTTTGCAATGAACCCCCTTGAACATTTTTATGTATGTTTATTTTCTTAAAGTACATTTAAAGTTGAACTGCTAAATCAAAAGACATTTGCAATTGCAGTTTTTGTTACCTTTTCTCCTAGCTTACCTCTGGAAGCTAGGACTAAGCAATATACCCACTTGCAGTGTGTGGCTACTTCCTAAACTTTTGTCCAACACTGAGTATTTTCATTTATTGCTTTATTGCTGCCCAACCCTTTTCAGCCTGATAAATTCCAATTTACCTTTTAAGACGTAATTCAAATAGCACCTCCTTGAGAGACCTTCTCTGAATACCAGTTTTCTTTCCAGGTATAGTTGCTGCTCCCCACACTGTGCTCTCACAACACCATTTATATTCCTCATTTTTATTATTTATTTATTCAGATATTGTCTTTTCAATAGACTGTGTGCTTCTTGCAGGAGAAGGTCATGTCTAATTCACTGTCACAGCCCAAGTACCTGGCTGTGTCTGACACAAAGCAACAAGTACTACTTGTTGGATGAATGTACAGATTATTGCCAGAACTTCCCATGTTTTCCTACAGAAAATGCTTCAAGCTTGTTTTCAGATTTTAATTCTTGATATAACATGCTGTATAATAATCTATAGGTGTTATAAAAATAGGAAGTGACCAAGATTTTTAATGTGTAATCTAGTGGGAAGTACTCATTAGTAATCTTTGTAGAAGGAAAAACAAGTAAAATATGCAGAAATTTAAATATAATTACATTATACTAATGTTATAACACTGCAATCTTTTCAAGTCTGTAAAGCATCAAGAATTCCACCTTTATTATAAAAAACTTGAAACAGGAACATCTTTGTATGTACATCTTGCTCTTCCTTCCTAGAACTGTCCTGATAATGGAGAGGAATGCATTTGTTTACATTAGTATGGGTCAGACTAATTAGGATGCCTGTCAAAATCTTCCTGTCCCATATTATTCCTGAAACTTTGATAAGTTCATTTATTTCAAACCCAGGGCAACAGAGAAGATAAAAACAAAAGGAATTATCATAGCTTGTGGGAAAATCTACAGGTCAAATGACTGAGGCTCTTCAGTCTCCTGGAGCTTTAGAATTATTGGCAACAGAATTTGTAAGGTTGTCTCTCATTGGAATATTTTTTCTGCAAACTTAGCACCCCTGTGAGTGAAGAACTTATTTTGTTTTAAATGGTTTATCTAGACCAAATTTAAACAGTTGGACATTACAGGTTTTAGTATAAGCATTCCTTTTATGTTTGAAATCTTTTTTTTAATGTTTGTTTTCATTCTTGTATTGATTGTAGATTAGAACTCAGTAGGAAATTAACAATATGTCCAATAGTTTCTCCTCACTGTTTTCCTAGATTGAGCACTATCAGAATTTACAGAACACTAGGAACTTATGATAAAGTTCTTTAATCCAAAATACTTTCTTTCCAAAGAACCATTTTAAGCGACGACCATAATGTGAGTGATAAGAAAACTGAATGGGTAAAGGGTTTATAGCCAATTAGAATGGACCGTTAAGGTCAATACAGAAAAGAGCAACTGCTTAATTCTTTTTCTTCTTTTTTAAAATTTAACTATGCATTTTCCAAAGGGACAGCTAAAAATGTAATGGAATGCTCTTTCAATATAAGTACAGAAAAGCATAAATTCAAGAGGCTAAGTGGTAGACCAGAAAATAAATCACAGTTCTTAGATTTGGGTTCTAATGCATCTGCAAGTTGATTTTTTAAAAATCTGGCCCGTGTAAAAACTTTTGCCTTGTAAATCTCTTTTAATCTACATGTTGCCCTTCATCCCTTACTTTTCCTTATAATTTATCTGTTGAAAAATCTAGGCTTTTTAATTGTTAGAATTTCCTACTGTCAGCACTTTGCTAATTGCATACTCACAGGGAAGTTCAACAGGTTCTGTCCTTTTCCCCCTGCAAATTGGTAGTTGGAACCAAAGACTTGATGACTCATGTTTGCCTCTTTTGTGTCTCAGTTTAATTTGAAACCACACATGAAAGTATTACAGCTCACTGGGATGTCTGTACTTATTACTGCAGAAGGAGCAGAGGCTAAGAATAAGCATGGATAGAGTGTGCTCAGAGAACTCAGACCCTGCAATTGCCCAGCTTCTGGTCTGAGCATGTGAGATGCATGATCTCAGACAAACCTCAAGTTCAAGCTTTCTCACTTATAAGACAAAGACACCACTCACCTCATGAGGTTGCTATGAGGGTTAAATGGAACAACACATTCAAACAAGATTTTTAAACTGTAAAGTGCTATAAAATCATACAAGTTAGTGTCATCATTACTCATTACCAGGGGCTTAAATAGTTTTATAATAAAAAGTTTTAAATGTCTTGGAGAATTAATTTCTTAAGAAAGATTAGATATGGCATTGACACAAAACAAGGAGATGATTTATTGACTTAACGAATACTTGTGAAGGAACAAATGACAGTCTCCTAGCCCCGCCCAGAAACTTACAGCCGTATGACTCAGGAGCCTGAGTTCTGTAGGATGAGAGCTTGTAAGCTTCTAGCATACACAAACATCACAGTACCATTTAAACAACTCACTCCAAAGCCACTCATCAAAACGTCGAGTAATGATTTATAGCAGGTGAATACTGAAAAAAATGCTGATTTGTATTTACCTTTCAATCTGTGCAAATCCATTAACTATGGATTCTAATGCTCTTCTTCAAAGCACTTTGCCAGGTCACTTCCCTTCTTCCACTCCACATCCTGTTTTCTCTGGGCTTCTCACATAAATTTACTTGAGGGTCCTTCTGCCTATTCACCTACCTCACACCTCTGACCTCCTCCTCAGCCACAGCCAATGTCTGAGCCTTCCTTTCTTTTTTCTCTTGCCCACCCAACTTATGTCCAATCCATCTTTCAAGAAGTTTCTGAAATACTATTTCCAGGCTGTCTTGACTATGTGGTTAAGAAGAAGCCATTCTGAGTTTCATCCTCCTATGTGGAATTCACTAGTTACACGAAGCCATTTATTTAATTTTTTAAAATTAACTTTTTACTGGAGTACAAGTTGCTTTACAATGTTGTGTTAATTTCTGCTGTACAGTAAAGTGAATTAGTTATATGTACACATAAATCCACTCTTTTTTTTAGATTTCCTTCCCATTTAGGACATCACAGATCACTGAATAGAGTTCTCAGTGCTAAATAGTAGGTTCTCAGTAGTTATCTCTTTTGTGTATAATGGACCAATCTCCAATTTGTCCAACCCCTACTACATGAAACCATTTAGATTAACTAAAAATATATATGTATTTGGCCACGCTGCACAGCTTGCAGGGTCTTAGTTCCACAACCAGGGATTGAACCCACACCCTCAGCAGTGAAAGTGCAAAATCCTAACCACTGAACTGCCAGGGAAAGCCCTAATTTAGCCTCAGTCTTGCTAGTCACATTTTCAAGTACTCAGTAGTTACATATGGTAGTGGCTATACTATTGCACAGTGTAAATATTATAGGACACTTCCACTATTGCAGAAAGTTTATTGGATAGCACTGTGCTGCAGCCCATTTCCTCTCCCTCTTCTATACAGTCCTGAAAGACAATGTGGAAGAAATATAAGCTTTGAAATTAAATGCCCTTTAGCTTTTGAATATTGGACTTAAAAGTGACTATATGAAAATGTGTAAGTGCTCTGCACAATGCCTGTCAAAGGGTAAGTGCTCAGTGAACAGTAGCCATTAATACAATACTGCTTTCCCAAGTAATTCCAGAATTTCTAATTTTCCTTTTAGCAGTGTATACAAGAATCTGGAGAAGCAACAGCAAATGTTACTTCCTTTTCTGCGAGGCTGTGTGGCATATTCGAAAAGTTATGGACTTTGAATGTATATAGACTTATTCAAACCCTCCTCTGCCACTTTATTATCTTAGGACCTTGAGCAAATTAATCTCTGATGTTCAGTTTCTTCATCTGTAATATGGGAACAATAATACCTACACTGCACAGTAGTGATGATGATTAGAGATAATGTATGTAAAATACTATGTCTCGCATATGGTAGGCATTCAAGAAATGTATTATAGAAAGCAGGTATTATTAATTCACCTTATAGAGTGCCATGTACTCAGCATAGTTGCATACTAAGTGATTGTTGCTGTTGGTAATGAAGGTCAGGCTAGTAAATCTTTTGTAGGATGATGTTTTGCATTGTTTAAAGAGTTTTCCCTCAATAGAGCTTTCTCTAGTATTCCTACAATGCAGCTAAAGTTTTTCCCTATGGTATTATTAATTCTGCTCATAATAGTTCTCTAAAATTTATATGATATAAGAAAAAAATGAGTGCTCACAATCATCAGACAGGCTTTAATTTACCATTATCCAGTAGTTTTTACTACTATGAAGACACATATGGAGTGGCATGCTGGATTGGAATTGCAAAGATTGGCATGAAGAACTGTCACCATCACTGTCACCAATGAAGGCTGCAGCTTAAAATTTTGCCCAGACAGCAAGTCTGAAATTTCTTCCTCCAGAGAAAAATTAAAAAAAAAATCACAGTATTTTTAAAAACAGAGATTAAATGCATATATGAAAATTTGGAGGGCAGAAGGCAGGAGAAGGAAGCATTGTGTATCCTCAGATCCTCTTACAAATTTATGCTGCCAGGAGAAGGGCAAACAAGAATTGAGTCTCTCTTGTTTCCAGTAGTTGGTAAGTGAGAGTTGGTAGTTCCCTAAGTGAGAGCACATTTCAAGCAGTTGTTCTACTGGCTTGCTATGTCTTATTCCTTCATCTCCTAGAATGCTTGTGGGTCTCCTGGAAAGTGGTGAATCAATGTAGTAGCTTGTGGGTCTTTCTAAAATATCCTTGGAGGAGTAGGTGGAAAGTGGTGAATCAATTTAGTATCTAGTCATTCCCCAGGGGAAAAAAAAAAAGGGTGACCAAGTAACCAAATAAAGAGAGCTATGAGTTCAATAACCAGGATCATCCCATGGCACGGATTCTGTTATCATTGAGCACAATTCCTTTATCTCTCAGAGACAATCAGCCTTCAGCCAGGGGAGTGTAACCTTAAAACCTCATAACTCAATTTAACATAGTGTTAAAGTTTGGGGTGATATTTGTCAGTGCTGGGGCTGATACAATCAGTCTGAGGGAACTTAGAACAAAGAGTGGTGGGTGAAGAGCATGTCACCTCTATGCACATTTGTTTCCTTGATGAACAAGGGACTATTAGCTGCAGAGAAAGCATTATCTAGGTGAAGAATGATCCTGATTGTTTTAGTTGCCTCTCCTGAAATTGTGGGGTAGAACAGAGGGTCTCAGTGAGTTAAGCAGCAGGTTTTTACTGCGATACTGAGGATTTTTAAAAAATTAAGCTTAATTTGGAAGGGTTATAGACACATAGCTCTTCTTCAACAGAAACCAGAAATCAGTTTAAGATATAGACCTCTTTTTAACCTCTGCTTTTACTTCATTAAATCAAAAAGCTTTACAGTACTGAATCATATAAGACTTCAAAAAGTCTAAAGTCTTAATTAAACAATTAGTGTTGGGTTAAACAACAGATTTTATACAAAATTCAAGAAGAACCTGTTAATAAAACATCTGAAGGGGGAGATAATATATTCATTGAGCATGTGGCTTTCTGAAAGAGCATGCACCATCTTCAAATTTTAATTCTCAATAAATTTAAACTTTAACTGTGAACTTCTATATAAAATATAAAATATTATTTCTAAATTCATCTTCCCAATAAAGTTGTTTACCACTTAACAGAGTCCTGTCACATTATGTTTTAAATTAATAATTGCTCTCATTGACCCTAGGTAGAAATGTAACCTGTAAAGCATTAAAAAAAAAAAAAAACTACTCAAAATTTTAGTTTGCTCTTAAAACTACAAGTATTTTAAATTACATTTGCTACTTCAAAATATTTTTCTTTAATTTCACCATTAGACAGAGTTCATGATGTTATTACATCTTTAAATAATTTATAACTTTTATAAAAGAATAACTATGTTAACTCTTCTTTGGATGCAGATTTTCTGGTTTTAGATGTAAAATTTTATTTTTATTTTTTCTGAATAAGTTTATTTTTATAATTTCTTTTCACAGGTCTGGATCTGCTGGACTATGGACTTATAATTTAAGTTAGCATCTTAGAAATCCAAGAACTTTCATACAATAAACTCATTAAAATATATTTCAGAATCTGACTCAGACAACAACATAAAATGTCTGCTTTTAGCTTTTAAAAAATGACCAGCATATTTCATTTTAAAAGGATAGTAAAAGTTTCTTAATCAAAAACTTCTTAGAGGTTTTTTACCACATGGATTTACTGCAAACTTGCTGTATCTGCCAGGCCAGTAAACCTGCCAGCCCCTTTAGTCAATATCTCACATTGAGATGCCATGTTTTAAAAATCTCCCTGACCGGGTAAATATTATAGAATATATTCTTTTCTAACCCTATAGACATACCTTTCAAGGGCACATTTATAAGAGCTGGAAGGACTGAGGAAAAATAAAACCCATACTGCTTTTCAGAGTTTTAAAATATTCTTTATTGGAATTTCAATAATTCACTTAGCAGAGTGTGCAAAAATTTTTATAGAAACCTTTTCTTAATTTTACACTTTTGCCATATATTGAAATAGTATTTAATACAGTCTTATATCTTTTAGACTGAAAAACAGAATATGTTAGAATTTGTCAATGATAACTTGGGTAAGAGTTTAAAGAACATTATAACTATATCAGAACTCAGTTTTTGCCTATTCCATATAGAAGTGAACAAAGTCGTGAACGTTTTTCCTAGTTCTGATTTCTATAGTGCTAGACCAGGATCCCTGCAACACTCTGCACAGTGATTCATACTGTACCAGTCATAATAACACCACTAGTAACAATCATAAGGGAACTGTAAAATGTGCTGTCAATACTAACTCAACTGTTAGAATTAGCCTGCTCAATTCCAGAAATTTCTCCTTAACTAACTTCTTAAACAAAAAGAGTATAAGAAACAACAAAAATGCTAAGGAAGGCCACCACCAGAAACAAAATGTAAACATCCTAAAAGTTTATAAATTTATGTACCTTCGCAAGTTAGTCTGCATTTATTTTTGCTAGACATATTTAGTGTAGTAACTTAGCCTTCTTAACTAAACTCAAATTAATATCAATTTTTCCAACAGTTGTGCTAAATTTCTTTGCATCCAGTATGCAAAGTCCTTATTCATACATGTACCTTTCTCTCTCATTTAGATAAAGCTGGGACTTCTTGTATAGCTGAAAAACGTCTTTCCACTTATATGTAAGACAAGTTATATATATTGTTTCTTAACATGAAATGAAACATAGCTTTTAAAAAGTTAATATATATTTAGAATTAAATTATATTATGATTTGATAATTTATCTGTGGAACAAATATAAAAGAAGTGAAAAGTTGTTTTTTTGGAAACCAGGATTTAAACAAGTGAAAAAGACAGTAAGAAGTTTCTCTGGCTCCTTTTTATGTCTTATCCTAAATGAAAAGGGTTTTTTAAGGAATTCTAAATTAAGAGAGAAACACTTAAAAACAACACTATCAAATTTAAATAAATTTGTTATTCTTGAAGAAGCAACGTGCAAATGATTTCACACGACAAGCTCCTTGAATTGACCTGGTGTTCCTTTGAAAAATTCAGGAAAAATTCTTGCTTTACAGCTGAAAGTATTTGTAATATGGAGTGAAAAAGCAAGGAAGAAGTAAGTAACCTGCCTTATTTTCAGCTTTAAAGATATGACAAGGAAAATAAAAATTATTTATAATGACATTTAATAAGAACTCAGATGAGGTTTTCTAGGAAAATCTCTTCTATCCTATACTTTGACAATGATCACAAAACTCCAACAAACCTTCTGACACCTCCTTATGGCTACAAAGCCAAATATTTGCAAACAGTTTCTATATTACAACGTATTAACTGTAACCATCCAACAAACTGGTTGTTTTAATTTCCCTGATTTTAATGCTAAAAGAAAGAATACAAAATCTTAAACTGATTAATAAATTTGAGTTAATAAACAATTTTTCTAAAACCAATCTTTTTCCAATAGCCAAGTAAACACTTGTCTTGAAATAAGAAAGCTACACGTATAAGAGCTCTGTGCAAGTATATACGCTTAATTTAAAATCAATAGTCAAAGAACATGTAACTAAGAGCAGTTGTAATTTTTTGATGATCAAACTAATTGAAACAGGCACAGGTATAACTAAAGGCCATTATCTGCATCTCTACTCATAATTAAAAGAATGTTCCCAAGTTTTAAAGAAACTCCACAATTTAGTCTGTCTCATGAAAAGTATGGCCTTAACATGAAAAAATCAGATCCAGCCTGAGAAACCTGACCACAGATTAGGAAACAGGGGTATATAAGATCCCTCAACCTGACTACAGATAAATCTCAAAAATGCTGTCAAATTATTGTTTTTCTAAAAGTGTAAAAACTAGACTTTTACTATGAAGATCTGTAAATGCTTTGTTATTAAGAGATTTCATCTTTAGGTTTGTAAAATTTTGTCTTCAGATATTCAGAGGAACGTCAATACTAAAAATTAATAAATAGCTGAGATTAAAATTATATTCATACATCTTAAGGGAGAAGCACATAAAGTTAATTAATTTCCCTGTTTGAAAAAAACAATTATCATCTCTTCAAATGGGGGAGAAAAAAGAGAATCAGTCAAAACTACCAGTTTTCTATTTAATATTTAAATCATTATGCTATTCTTACTTATTTCACCTGTGTGAAACCCCTTATCATTTTGTTCTGCTATGTCTATGCCACTCTTCTCTTGTACTTCCTCAGTGAATGTAATATTAAATCCTCTCTTTTAAAATTAAAAATATTTAATATTAAAAATCATGGTCTCTAATTTATTTCTAGAGTTCTTAGAATTGCTAAACAGGACCCCATTTTTTTTTTTTCATTAGAATGTGACTTGAGCATAAAGGCAATCTACCTCAACCATTATTAAAGCTTTTCAAGTAGCTTAAAAAAACTACTGAGGGGCAATGTCTAACTTTAATCTTTTCACCTCCTGGAATTGCCATGTAAGGCATATTAATAGCAACTCTTCACTGGTTCTTGTCTCTAGACCAACTATTCCAAGGAAGAACAGAAATGTTACTTTTAATGGCCTCCTAGAAATACAATTTTGTGCTACATGTAGAAATTTTTTCCACAGGCAATACACTTGAACTCATCTGCATGCCAGTTCAGTCTTCTCTTTATCTGTTTGCTACTTACTAGACATTTATGTAAATATATTTGGAATTCACAGAAATAAATTATAAAACTGATAAATTAATTTGTTATAGGAGATATAGGATATATGTTTAAGTCTGTTAGAAATGCTAACAATATCCATTTTTAATAGAAAAGAAAAAAATACCTGCAAATTTGGTTTAAAATTCATATTCAAGCCCCCCTCATTTATCTATTTAGGAATACAAATCCTCAAGATTATGGTTTTATTTGTCTTCTTCCTGACCTGTGTAATAAGAATATACTGAAATGACAGTTGTTAAGAAAGTAATATCTTTTAGGTTTTAGGGCATTAATAAAAGAACAGGAACTTCTCAGATCTGAGTGTGTGTTCATGCTTGAATATATATATGCATACACATATACAATATATGTGTGTGTGTATAGTTTTTATATGTATTAGTCTACAACTTTTAAATTCTTGGATTCATTCCCTATATTTACATGTTGAGAACTTAATGTATCTTATAGCCTTGGACATCATTTAAAACAAAACAATCCGGAAAAGTTCAAAAGTAGTATTTTCTTTTACCACAAGAGGGGGCTAGAGAATTCTAATCTCTTTTAAAGTCTATAAAACCCTTTTAACTGCTACTTTATAGACATTCAATTACAACAGGCCATAATACATTAAGGCATTAAAATACACATATATCCCAACATATGCCAAAGCAAGCACTACACTGGTGTGCCCACCAGATGATCACCAACACCAACATCAAATAAACACTTAGGCGTCTTCAAGAGGTTTATATGAGATTTTATGCTTTAGTCAGCTCTTTTGCTTAGGTGATCCCTTTGGAATGGAAAATATCAAGGAATGTGATAAAATGCCCAAGAAGTGGAGAGGATGACAGGAGCAGAGTGAAGTAAGGATTAAGAGAACTGAAATTTATGTAGTTTGGAAAAGTGAAGACTCTAGGGATCAATGTTCACAGTCTTTAAATACCTTCTAAAGGTACCAATATAAATGAATTAGGGGAATTATCCAGTCTCAGAAGATGGTATAGAAGAGAGCAATGGCCTGAAACTAAGGAAGGAAAAGTTTAGATTAGACATGAAGAATAAATTAGTAATAATAGTTGGGCGGGAAATATGTCCTACAAAGGAAGGATACAGAGCATAATGGCTATATTTGATAATTAATTAAATGAGATATTAGTAAGAATGATGTGAATTCATTAGAAGGGCTAGATTAGATAACTCAAGTGATTTTTTTCCCCTAAACTGTGACAATCTCTAGGCCCAACTACGTACTTGGATATTCATAAATGTCTTTCAATGATGATAATGGTCATTTGTAGGAAGGAGTGCTCATGATCCCAGTAACCACTATGTTTTTTTGATTAAAACAAAATCTGGAGTATTATTATGAAATAACATAATTACAAAATTAATCATTAAAATGATGCTTATCTCTTAGAGAATTCCATTAAAATAAACTATACCATATAAGCTATACCCTAACAGCTGATAGAAATGGGTCTGCAAATAATTGGCTAAAGGTTTCTGTAAGTGAAAATTTTCCATGAAGGAACAACTCCCCTATAAATCCCAGTTTTACAAGCCAGAGAAGCCACTTTGTATAATCTTTCCCTCTAGACTAATGTATCTGGGTTTAAGCTACTTAGGGCCTAACATAAAAAAGCCTGTCACTCAAAGTCAGAAAGGCAGTGTAGAGCATAAGTGTAATTATAGTTTATGAATTCAACAATCTTCCCATAGTAGACAATAATATTCTAGATTAACATGTTTCAGCATCATTTTAAACAGCATTACTAACATTTACTTTTTACTTGAAAAGCCAGAGTTCTATGACAAAGCAAAAGAATTTATGGCTAGAAGAACAAAGATCACCAAAGCATGAAGAAATCACTCTACATATACACTTACATATATATACAACAAAAATATATAAAGCATAATATATATTAAGTATAAATATAAATTTATGCCTATATAAATTAAGTATATGTGTCTACATAATTGGCCTGCAAGTTTTATGCATAAACAAAATTCTTTCACATTTAAGTGAATATTAAACTTTGAGATAAAAATGGTCAATGGCTTTGCAGCTTGAAGAAGAATGGCCTGCCTTTGACTCAGTTATATATATATATATATATACATATACATATATATATATCAGATAACTATATTACATTAGCAACCAAAACACTGTATATCATTTTGCCACCACTGTAATGACCACACTAACAACTTCAATAATCACATACTAGGACTTTCATACTACCACTACACTCATTGACTCGTTTAGAATTTGGAGAGAAACAAAAAATATTTGAGGCAATATAAAAAAGCTTAATCTCATCAGCCAAATCACTCACTTAAAAATCAAGTATTTACATTTAAAAATGGCCACTGTTACTTCACTACTAATTATAGTGGAAGCTCAATAAATGTTGATCTTTCCAAGAATGGGCTTTTGCTCATGTTGCCAGGGTGGAAAAAATTTCTAAAATCACATTGGCTACAGCATAGGCCAAATCTTATCCTGACTTTCTTTCAAACTACTATAAGTCCAACCAACTGTTTTTTTCCCCTGAAAACTCAGTCCTTCAAAATCAGCACTTGATTATTTATGTACCATATCCCTTCCTGTGGGGGTGTTCGGTCATCTCTCTTCAACTAGAATATTTCCTTACTCACCAAAGGAATCGCATCTTATTTCTTTTTGTATCCTCCACTCGGCCTCTAAATTCATGACTGAATAAGGACATTCAATATAGGAATTCAATAACTAACTCTTCATTGGCAGTCTATTAAAATCTATAACATGGACAAAAAGGCCAAAAAAGATAATGAATTAGTTCTTTGTCAAGTCAATTCAGAAATTAATTGTATGCTATTCACAATTGTAATTGTCCGAATTTATGGAGCCCTTTGAAATTCTTTATAAAATACTGCTTCCACATCATTCTGGGAAGATAACATACATAGGCCAGAGAGAGACACATGTCTGCAGAACTTGACTAAAACTTCTGAAAAAATAGCTTAATGCCCGTGGTCAGGCAAAGCTATCTGGGTCCGCACTGAAAAGCATGCTGAGATCAGGCAGGTGAGGAAGGACACAGGTCAGGGGAGGCTGTGCCCAGGTCTTGGTTTTCTTACTGATTCTGTCTTGCTGACCATAGGACCAGGCACCTGACCCTTTTTAAATTGTAGTTTCCATTTTGGTAAAACAGAGATTAGACTGGGTGATTACCAAGTCTCTTCCATGTCTAAACTGCCATGGTTTCAATGTTAAAATGTGGGTTAAGTTTGCAAGGAGTTTTTCCTAGTGAAAGAAGCATTATGGAAGCTATCCAACTATCAACACATGCGAGAGTGCTTTACTAAAGCACTGGACAGAAGGTTAGAGTTTAAATACGCACCAACAGCCAAAACATGCTTAGCTGAAGAATGAAAAATGAGTAGTTCATAGACAGATAATTGTTATTGTTTTTTTTATTCTTCACAAAACATGTATAATCCTTGGTAATCATTTGTTTAAGTTATATAAATTACTGTCAACTTTGAAGCCCAGTTTGTCATCTTCATCTGTGATTTATACCAGACTATATAAACGACATGATGTCTTAGATCTAATAAGACATTTATCTTCATGAAGGAGGCCACCGCAATCCTGAGTGACAGCTTACTTACCCTTATCACAGTTAACTCAACACTGAGTCCTTAATTTCTCCCAATGATCTGAAATCTGATGGACTCACCTGAAGCCAACAGAGACTTGTTCAAAATCTACCATGCTCATGAAAGTATGTGTTTTACAGTAGGAATTTATTCTTTCACTCTCAAAACA
Organism: Cervus canadensis; assembly: GCF_019320065.1. Lineage (NCBI taxonomy): Eukaryota > Metazoa > Chordata > Mammalia > Artiodactyla > Cervidae > Cervus > Cervus canadensis. Next base: position 22,734,316 of record NC_057386.1, read on the forward strand.
TAGACATGGAAACCAGTTTTGTGCTCTTCCACAGTGTACACTCTAAATACACAGACATAACTTCTGTTAGGTTTGACAGGAGTCATATGCCTTATTAAAGAAAAATAAACCCGCAAGCAATAAAGATAAAAGCAAATAACTGAAGAATAAAAATAAAATGAGATAAATGCCTATTTGAATGTATGTATGTTTATTTATATAATCATATATGGAGAGAGACTATCTGAGTCACTTTTATTATCATCATATAATAGAATAAGAAGGAACTAACAACCCTAAATATGTTCATATAGTTTATATAATTTAAGAAAAATACACACGAAGAATGTAATGTGCTTGACCCCATCAGTGAGAAGGAAGCAAATGGCTTGCTGTTTTTAGGCCATTAACTCTTTCAACCTACCAGGGTACCAATGACTGAACTTGCAATAGCTTGCTAACATTCCAAGTAAAGCAGCCATAAAACATACACATTTTCCTCCAAAGCTGTCAGCAGTATTCAGCCTAAGGTTTACCTGATCAGAGGGGTCACTTGCCACTAATCACTGCACCATTAATTCATACTTCCCATAAGTACTATAAGAAGTGCAGTTTATTTATTATGTGAAACAATATAATTTATATAGTGAAATCAGGCCTTACACACAACTCACAGCAATGAGGTCTCAAACTGGCTTGTGAACAAACATTTTTTTATCCTCACTGAATATAAAATCTATCAGGGGTGCTATGAGTAGACTTTCTATGGTTTTTCCAGTAGTCATGTGTGGAATGTGAGAGGTGGACCATAAAGAAGGCTGAGAACTGAAGAATTGATGTTTTCAAATTATGGTACTGGAGAAGACTCTTGAGAGTCCCTTGGACAGCAAGGAGATCAAACCAGTCAATCCTAAAGGAAATCAACCCTGAATGTTCATTGGAAGGACTGATGCTGAAGCTAAGGCTCCAATACTTTGGCCACCTGATACGAAGAGCCAGCTCACTGGAAAAGACCCTGATGCTGGGAAAGATGGAGGGCAGGAGGAAAAGGGGGCAAGAGAGGATGAGATGGTTGGATGGCAACACCAAATCAATGGACATGAGTTTGAGCAAACTCCGGGAGATGGTAAAGGACAGGGAAGCCTGGCCTGCTGCAGTTCATGGGATCACAAACAGTCAGATATGACTTACTGACTAAACAACAACATGAGTAGACTTAGATGGCAAAACTAGCTTAATTAGTGGAAGTTCTAGGGATAGGTTTTCAGCTCTATAAGAGGAAGACTTTTAAAATAATTAGACCTCTTTAGAAGACTTTGAGAATGTAAAACAAAAAAGGAAAATGGATAAATCTGCAACTATACTGGAGATTTTAACACAAACCTTTCAGCAGATAAAAGCTTGGATACAAAAGATTTGAAGAACATTATTCACTAGTATAGAAATAGTAAAAGTACCCAATAAATACTTCAGGGTGTACATAGAACATAAGCATAGGCTGATTATTACTAGGTGACAAAAGAAGTCTCAATAAAGTCTAAAACAGATAAACAATATAGATTATGTTCTTATATTATTAGGTAATAAAGTTAGAAAAATAACAAATTTTAAAAAGCAGATTTAAAAATCCCTAGAAATGAAAACAAAACAAAAGCCAGGAAAAACCCAAAAACCCTTTTAAATAACACATAGGTTAAAAAGGATTTCATAAAACAAATTACAAAATACTTAGAAAGGAATTATGAATTATAATGAAAGTGGTATATATCAAATTTTGTATGATGTAGTTAATGTAGGTTTTAGAGGATAATTTTTAGCTTTAAATACATTTATTTAAATAAACATTATATTTGGTGAAATAAAAGCAATAAGAGAATGATATATAAAGTCCATGAGAGTGGGTTTCAGAAGACAAACATCCAGCTAACTAGAGCGCTTCAAAAAGCAGCAGCTTTGGAATAATCTATTAGAATCCTACCCCCAACCCACACCTCCCATGTGTTAGGTATATCATCCTTGGCCAAGTCATTTAATTTCTTTGTCTGTAAAATGGGGACACTTCTTTCCTCTCTGAGCTGGTCTGAGAATTAAATAATATAATTCACCAAAAAGCACTTAGCACAGCATAGTAAGTGCTCAATAAATTATTCCTGTTACTAAATGACCATCATTTCTTCCAACTCCTAGATCTCAAGATTCTAACTTTGGTATAAAGAAATTTAAGAGATGCATGAATTCCAGACACAAAAATCTAATCAATAAATTAAACCTTCATTTTAATTTCACAATAATAAAAGTTTTGTTTAAAATATATTCTTTATTCCCTTAGGAAAGATATTAAAATAATTTCTTGTACCTGTTATTATTATCATTATAGAAATAAAACACACAATGATCAACAAAAGCTAGTCTGTTATTCATAATATTATATCCAAACCCTTCTATTTCAGAATCAAGTTGAAAGCAGAGAAATGTTTTTAAGAAGTGTTAAAAATAAAGCCATAAAAACTGATTCTATTTTAAAAATATTCTGTTTTTTAATATATCTTTCAGAAAAGGCATGGAGTTGAAAATGGCCGCTACTGGTACATTAACAAGTCTACAATTTCTTTTAAATCAGGTAGCATATAAATTGGCCTATAAAGGCTATACACTTAATCATTTCTACTCTTCTCCAATGATGGTTACAGGTTTTTACTTTTCCAATTCTATTTTTCATTTTGCTGGAGAACAAGAATGCTTTATAACCTTTAACATCCAGATGTAAAATTAAGTTCTAAAAACATTCTTCCTCATTTCTTCCCAGATATATCTGATCAATACCATTTATTACCTTTTCTTTAATTAGAAGGTAATAATACATGATACATAATATCAATACATTATTACAGATTTCTGGTTTCTTCACTTAAAATCATTTTATTTTTTAAATTTTTCTTCCAGAAGGAGTCACTATAATCTTTTACAGAACACTTTCCCTAACCCATCTTTAAAAAATTTATATATGTGTTGTTTAGTCACTAAGTTATTTCTGGTTCTTGCAACCCCATGGACTGCAGACTGCCAGGCTCCTCTGTCAATGAGATTTCCCAGGCAAGAATACTGGAGCGCGTTGCCATTTCCTTCTGCAAAAGATCTTCCCCATGCAGGGACTGAACCAGCATCCCCTGCCTTGGCAGGCAGATTCTTTACCCCGAGCCACCTGGAAAGTCCCGTATATACATGGGGGTTCTTCATAATTATATATCCATTGTATATTTTGGACAATGAGAGCAATCAGATTTTGAGCTTCATAGTTGGCTGGCTTTTGTATAGTTACTGCAATAAATGCTTCATACTAAAAAAATTTTCCTTCAATATAGTAGAAACTATGCCTCCTTAAGTCTATAAATCTAAATTTTATTACTTGTTAGCAAGTTTTCATTCCTGATTGTGGGGTTACGCTCTTGTTTGTAGGTATCTCTCCCTAGGCTATAGCTGACATTCTCAGACTGAGGGCAATTTATAAAGGAAGAGGGGAAGGAATTGTGATTAGGTAGCAACATGCTCTCATTTTTATGCATGGTTTAGCATGTAACCTTGGTTTTCATTTTATGCTGTGCACCTGGTCAGGTTTCTATATTCTTCTAGATCTCTTTGTAGTTTTCACAAAAGCATGACCCAAACACGACACGCACCATGGTTATTGCTTCTCATCACTGAAGTTATGGCCAAATGGGTCAGACTGTGTCCTTGCATAGTTGTATGTTTAGGATACTGATCTTGCTAGAGGTGGAAAGCAACCAAGCTGAAAAATTTTAGGACTGACCTTTCATTTTTCTAATAAAGATAAAAATTCCAAGTGTTTAGGATAATGTCACTATAAATAAATTTTTTTTAAAAAATCTTTTGTTCCTAATGGATCACTGTAGCTATCTCATCAGCAAATGAAGATACTGACTTTATATCTGTCCATTTGTCAACATGTTAATAGTGTGTTTTCCCAATGAGATAATCAGCTCCATGAGGGCAAGGACAGTGTTTGACTTTTTACTGCCTATTTCACTTATAGCTTAGCACAGTATTACCTTATACTCTCTAAATAAGTATTTGTTAAAATAATGAATAAATAGCATATCAAATGTTACTGTTCTCTATAATGGTGTAAGCTAGTAAAATAGGATATAAAGTTTACTTAGAATTTTAACATCTTTATAAGCTTCTCTTTAATTTCACAAGAAGTGTATATATCTTTATTTTTCAGGGGAAGGAAACAAACACTTATTGTGCCCATTACCCATCAGGCACTAGGCACTTTGCTAGATTCAATGTTTTGCAGAAACATATCTTATCATCCTACAATCAAATAAACAAGTCTATTCTTACCTCTACTATTAACAGTGTCACTTTGGGAATTCTTTTAACTTTAATGTGCTTTGGGATTTTCCAGGTAATAGGTTTACCTCTCTCAACACTAATCACTTTCTTTAATTTCACTATTTTTAATGAAAACATTTTAAATATACTATTTCCACTTAGAGGTCTTTCTGGCTTACTTACTGTGTTCTCAGCTGTGTTTGGGAAAACTGGAAATACTAAGTAAGTGACCTATGGATTAATGAGGTACTATTGTTCTAATTCTGTCAAGCATTAGATTGATCAAAAACAAACAAAACAAATTTTTTGTTTTGCACTGTTAATTTTGTATAATTATTAATCAGCTACCAATGTAATTATTAAGCTTTCAATCCAAATGATGTTTTTAGTATAAAAACTTAGGTATTACTAATTGAGCTAGGATACAAAGCTCAAACAAAATAAACTGCTTCTGCATGACTGAATCTACAGTTCTGTTTGGTGGTTATCAATTCAACGAAAAAGAAGAAAATACAAAATCACCAAAACGGCTAAATTAAATAAGAATTAATAAAAAATTAAAAGGAGAAGGGAATGCAGGGATTATGAACACTTGGAAAATGCCAAAGTCAGAGGGAAATTTGGAAAAAAAATAAATACCAAGATCACAGACTAATAAAGAAAAATAAAGAATAATTTACAAACTTTACTCCCAATCCCTAAGTGAATAATAAGCTTCCGATTTAATATTCAGTTTAGTAGCATTTCGACCTCCCTCCGGCACACACACACTGCAAAGGCACAAGAGAGACTTTGATAAGATAACCATGTGCATCAATGATGATCAAACCTTCTGTTCAAGTGGCCAAATGCCAGAAAAGGCACAGTGAACTCCCACCCCTGGGATATCTGAGCCTGAGCCAGAAACTGGCAGCCACCATGCCAAAATTTTTATATTCATGTATCTTAAAAATTCATATATATTTTGCATGCCACTATATTACATACCAATGTGTTTCTAATATAATGTTTATAAGGGTTGAATTATTTAACTCTTCCCATTCCCAAATCTTCAAATAAAATGGATGTTCCAGGAAGATTTGCATAATGGTTCTTGTGGCTTTCCCTTCCCCTTAGACAACACCAATATGGTCAGAAGGATGTGAGTATGGGTAAAAATGATATCCTATTATAATATGATAAGCTCAAGAGTCTCAAATAATCCTCAATAAATCAATAATTCAATAATCATTAAACAAAAGCTCTAATTCTCATGAACTTCACTGAAGCTAAAAAATATGAAAGAACGTTAAACTGGGCCCTGCAATCTTAAAAAGGTCTCTTAGCTTTTCAGCTACAGTTCTTATAGAAAGATCGATAATGATGTCTTCCTGCTCCAATATGGAATTAGTGTTTCCCTAAGTACATTAACTTGAGAACTATTGAATTATCTAGGAGGATAGCACCACAATGAAACAAATAGTTGTTCTTTGCAAACAAGTGATTACCAATACAGAGAACCTTCTGAAGGCTGCTGGATTGAAAATGACCAAAGGCAAAGACCCCAGAACAAAAAGTATAAAAGCATGGTCATCCTAAAGACAGAAAGATGACACTCACCCTCATCCTGATAATCTGACAAAAAAGGTGCATCTGATGTAAAAGAAGGGCCATGAGTTCCACTGTGATTATCATCGGAGCTGTCCTGTCCAAGGTAATTTTCAGGTTGGTCTCCCCCTGAGGGACAAAAAAGAAAGGAAAAAAGGTCATACTTCTGACATCTTAATAAATGTCTTTGTAGATTCCTTCTAGAGGCCAGTGTTAGTCACTCAGTCGTGTCTGACTCTTTGCGACTCCATGGTCTGTCCATGGAATTCTCCAGGCAAGAATACCGGAGTGGGTTGCCATTCCCTTCTCCAGGGGATCCCAACCCAGGGACTGAACCTGGGTCTCCTGCATTGCAGGCAGATTCTTTTCCATCTGAGCTACCAGGGAAGACCAGATTCCTTCTGGTATTTACCAAATATATATATCCATTAACATAAAAGAAACACATAAATAATTTATAGAACCAACCCACCTGGATGGGAAATTTTCCATTCAACTAACTAGAACTTAAAAACTGTTAAAGTGAGGAGACCTTTTGCCACCAGAAAGAAATTTCCCCATCACACTTAAAATGAAAACAGTTATAAAAATATCCCATTAATTACAACCTTTACCCTGAATGCCTCTATTTCCAAATGAATAGAATAAATTATACTTCTATACATAATACAATGTAGCAAGGTCAAGCGGAGAAGGCAATGGCAACCCACTCCAGTACTCTTGCCTGGAGAATCCCAGGGTCGGGGATGGGGAGCCTGGTGGGCTGCCGTCTATGGGGTCGCACAGAATCGGACACGACTGAAGTGACTTAGCAGCAGCAGCAAGGTCAAGATTCTTTCCTTTGCTAAAAAATAAGAGAAGTAAAATTTGGAGAGAATCTGGACTATTCCAATTTAAATCACTACTTGTTTTGCAATTTTAAGGAAGTTCTCTTTATAATTCTGGTTTACAGCCTATGCAACCAACCTCTTAGGAATTCTAAAAACCCTAAGAAGGTAATATTTGTTCTGCAAAATGGCTTTGATGAAAGGTAATGTATATACAATTCTGAGTAAGGCAATTAAAACAATGTTAATCTCTTTTGGGTGTTTTTGACACACTAGTGGATTATATTTTGTAGAAGTGGCCCATGCTATTACAACACTTTAAAAGGTTTAGACAGAAGATGTTAGCTCATTCAGAAACCAGAAGAAAAGGCTCTGCATTGCAAATGGCTTTCCTCAAAATCCCCCAAACAGAGGTACAGTCTGCTGATAAAAGGACACCAACAGCTGCTCAGTTCATTTCACAAACATGAAAAGGGGATTTTCAACTGAATTTAATATTATCTCAAATACTAATTTCCAAAGGAAATCACCAATGCTAATCTCCGTAAACACTGTAGAGTTTTGGCCCTGGATTTCAACTAGGGAGCAGTGAAACCGAACAACCTACATAGAATCTGTATTGCCTCACTTTAAAGGTTTATTTCCTACAATTAAACTAGAAGGATAGGGAGGATATAAAATGATTAAAAGTGGAAAGCTGTAGCCTTCTCTTTCCATAAATTAGATGATCATATCTAGATTCCTCTGCAGACGCTCAAAGATAGGTAGAGATCCATAACTGAGTTGGACACCTGCAGATACAGAACTTTAAAAATAAACTGTGGAGTTTGTTGTGGAGAATAAAAGTAAAATTAAAACAAACAAACCCCTCACACAACAGTCACTGGCTAGAGTGGGAAGAAATGCTCTATTTTACTAGGTTACTTGATCAAGATACAAAGCTTATAGTTCTGCTAAAGTACTGCTGAGAAATTTCTATTACAAGCAGAAAAATTCTCAAATACTGAACTGAGGGCTAAAATTCTCAAATTTTACATCGCTGCAAATCCACTGTAATTATATTATCAAGGCAATCTAAATGTACAGCCTGGCAGGCAACCCAAAAGTGAGCTGTGAGGTTAAAGGAATTTAAAAATTTTGAGCCAAACAAAAATCCAGTTAAAAATTAGTCATATGGGTTATCAAGCAAAATTTAACATTTGTAGGACATAATGGGCATTATCTATCAACTGTCACTCCAGACTCAAAGTTTTCTGCTTGCTCCAGAAATCTGACAAATCTACTCTTACATATTTTAGCAGTCTAGGCTTTTTTAAAAAAAGCAAATCAGGAGGGGCTTTGCTTTTTTGTTATTTTAAATGAGCTTTTAAGTTTTGGAATAGTTGTGGATTTATTCTAAGTATTGCAAAGATAGTACAAGGAGTTCCTACATACTGTTCAACCAGTTTCTCCAATGTCAACTTTTTACATAACCAGTGTATACTTGTCAAAATCAAGAAATTAGCATTGATACACTGCTATTAACTAAACCACAGACCTTATTCAGATTTCACCAGTTTTCCCACTAGTGTCCTTTTCCTGTCACAGGATCCAATCCAGTTATATTTAGAGCTTCCATTTTTAAAGTATTATCCAAAATACCTGCCTGGATTTGGCATGCCTGGAGAATCCCATGGACAGAGAAGCCTGGCTGGCTATAGTTCATGGGGTCGCAAAGAGCTGGACACGACTGAAGTGACTTAGCATGCATGCATGCATTATTAACTTCAGATGGAAAAGTCATTTTCATGTGATTCCTATGGTATCTAAACATAGTTACTCAAGGTGAGTTTTTAACAGCTACCTCTGTGCTAAACACAAGACCATGACTCTGTAAAGTACACAACAACAAAGGTATACAACTCAGTGCAGGATAAAACAGCCTAGGTCAGTACCAAAAATGACTGCAGTGGGGGGAAACATTTAAAAATATGTTTTACATCCAAGTGTAATTAGTTCCTGATGAGGGAAATGTTGCTGTAAGTGTTCTCAGTGTCATATCAAGTGGCCCAGCTCCCCTGGGCATACACAGAAAAAAAGCCAGTGACATTATATAAATAGACACTCCCGTGTAATTAAAATGATTACAATTATTCAAGATGCATGGGTGAAAAATTTTATAGAAGAACTAACAATTGCTGTGGTCATTTTGGATTTGTTGAAGTTTAGAATATAATTTTTTCTTAAAACATAATCGGAAGTAATCTCTGGATTCATCTACAGCTCTTACAATTGCAGTTACAAGTGGCCACAACCACAGTCCAGTGGGATCAGACATAAATGATCACAAACTATAGTGACAGACATTTCCACTCAGTAGCTCTACAATTAGGGCTTAGAACTCCACCTGCTTTGAATGGTTTTCTCACAAGCAAGACCCCTAGCCACTAGAGACACACTTTCCCATTGCAACTCGCTCAGAATCAATATATTTCTATCCAGATATATATATTCTAACACACAATATCTCCATTAATCACATCCACTACCTTCAGTCCTTTCCTTTTGTATTTCTAAACAAGATCTGGGGGAACTATATTAAGGGTTCACCTGCTATTAGCTGGTAATTGGCTCCTCTAATCCTAAGTGTCATAAGAATTGGGCACCAGAAACATCCCTTAGTATATTCAGTGGCAGGTTTCCACTGAGTATTGTGCCAAGGGGCCTGTAAGGAGGATGACTTCTCTATTGTTCTTTCCTTCGAGTCAAACTCAATTTCATTCATGCTCCATAGAGTGATAAGTTGGGAATTTCTGAGGGTTGGAGCAGAAAGATAAAGCAGCTTTGTGTCAGGTGTAAGGTAATTATTTGCTAGGGTTTCTGTGCTATTTGTTTTTATTCCCCGTGTTTTCATTAACAGCTAATGAGTTTTCTCCCTTAATTCTGAAACAATAGCTTGGCCACTTGAAGTTCGCTTTTTCTGCCATGAATTCAACCAGCTGTTGCTGCTCCATAAACTTTATGGAGAAGTGAATTAAACTGCTAAAAACTTTCATTTCCTAATTCAATTCCAAATAAAACAGGGAGGAAAATGAGCCATGATGATGCTCCCCTTGTAACTATTTTGACTCACAGCAAATCCATCTGATTCTGAACTTGCAGGTACTATTCACAGATAAAAACAAACCATAATGATGATTTTACCAAGAAATGAGAGAAAAATTTACAAAGACAGAAAAAATAAAAAAGCATAAAGCATAAGCTTAAAAACATAAGAATAACAGATACAGCATATAAATATGTTTGTTTATTCAATACGAAAAGGCTCAATGTGTTTTTCATGTTACTATGAAGTCATCTTACTTTTCTCCTAATTAATTATGAGCTATATTATAAAAACTTTATGCACATCTGCAACCAACTATATGGCATGATTGAAAATTTTCTAGGGTTTGCTATTACTTCACCAAGTTATCTTTGGACAATATAAGGAAATTGAAATTAGTGTAAAGTTGTCTGCGTTGTTTTTGCTTGCATTGGGAACATACAACTTCTGACTCTATTTAATACTTAAGAACCCGTGAGACACACAGCTCCTTCTTTAAATTAATAAATCTTGAATAAAATGTCATAAATAAAGGTCTCTGATCCAATCCAGTTAGTTTTCATGCTTGATAGTGTTAATTTTGCCAGATTTTCACAGACCAATTTCCTAGTAATGCAGTTCCCAAAGCTGGACTAAGGTAAGATTAGTAAAACTGCAGCTTTTATAACAATTCACCTAAATTATTAAATATAATACCAACTAAAGAAATATATTGAGTACATACGTATCCATATATGTGAAATGTTATTCACATGTAAACATATTCTGGAGAACATTTGTAACACCAAATCTAAAGTTCTGTCAACACATCCATTATAAATTAGATACCATTTTGCACATACTCATGCATTAGAAAATGTATGGTGTTTCCCACAGAACATCTTAGAGGCTTCACCTATTTCTAAATATCCATTTCGATTTGCATGGTTAGTTCTTGTGATTAATCCATGTATAGTGAAGGTCTCAAATTCTTCTCTGTTCTATATTGCCTGACTTCCTGCCCATCTTTTTTTTTTTTTTTGGCCTCCTACATCTAGCCATAACTCAATGTATAAATATTCTTTTTTCCCCCAAGGCCCTGGAAGTGAGTGTAATAGTACTGAATGTCATTAAGTCTACAGAATAAATGACAGCCCAGGTAAAGAAAGTTTCCATTTATCATTCTTTTAAAAAGTTGTTCCAACTAGATCTTGAATGTGCAAGAAATAAATTGAGCCTATGACTAAGTTTTTTATCTTGGAATACTGTTTACGCTAATTGTATAAATCATGCAAAGAATCACAGACTTCTTAAGAACCTTTAGGGATCTCAGTTGTAGAGAGAGCATGGTTTAAATGATAAGAAATGGAATCAAATGGGTTGGATGCTTATAGCAGAATCACTCCAACAACCAAAAGGGCAGCATGGTTTAATAATACTTGCAGAATGAACTACATCTGTCAGGGGTGAGTTGGACAGGAAAATGCCCAGGGGAGCCAATGGAAAAGTTTCTTTTTTTCTCCTTCCTTTAAAAAAAAAAAAAAAAAAAAAATCCTTCATGATGCAGTTTTTCATTTTGACCAGTAGGGTGAGCTGCAGTGTGTAGCATCATCCTAATTCTTCAAAAAAGAAAAAAAAGGTAGCCACTGTGTGAACCCTCTGCTCTTTCCTTCCTTCCCTTGCCTCACACCGCAAATGCTGAGATTTTTAACCCTTCTTTGGTTTCACATAAAGGCATAACTCCTGGACATTAACAAACTGGAAGACTGACAGCAAAATATAAACCAGATAATTGTATATGTGACAACGCACACTTCATAAAGCAAATTACAGCCTGTCAGCAATCATTCTGGCTTTTCACTAACACATTCCGTCCACCACTGTTATTGTTCAATTGCTACTAAAATGGGGTCTGCTGAGTCTGAATATTTTCAACAGGAATGAGATTTTGACAGAATTCAAAACATGTAAATCTAGGTATTTGGTAGTATGTAGTAAATATACTATAAAATGAATGCATTTATTATATGGCAACCAGGCAAACATAACTGAAATTATTGGTTCATTGTTCTGTTTTCCACTGCATTCTCAGCGTTTAAGTCTTACTATGAAGCTATTCCACTGAATTTTCCACATGTTTTGACTTATAGGAAAAAGCAGCTCTAGTAACAATAAAAATATAATAGCTTACTGAACTCTTACTGGTTACAGGCTCTGGGTCAAGACCCTTCAGGTACTATCTCATTTAATCTACAAAATAATCCTGTGATATACTATTAACCCAAAGTTACAGATAAAGAAATTGAGATCCAGTGATTAAACAATTTACCCAAAGTCATACAGGTGACTCATAAGTGGCTCTGATCCCGCCTTGTCTGATTATTAAGCTCTTGTTCTAATTCACTGAGCTGTACAGTCTCCAAATATACATGCTTTGTAAACTACTATTATTACTCAAAGGCAAAGCATACTGAATGACATACCGAATTTATGGCATGTGTCATTAATCAGTACTTTTTTTTTACTTCAGTAAGGTAAATCTATAAAATCAAAAGTATAATTTATTATAAGTAGTAGGAATATTAGTAGTCATATTATGCATGAAACTAACAAAGTCAAATGTGGTCAATGATTTGGTCAAGAAGGAGTTGGTCCAATTTATAGGTTCAAATGTACCTATGATAGTATTGGTGCAGTGATTTTTTTTTTTGAAATACCACTTTTTAGCAGGAAGCTCATGCTTACAAAACAATACAACATTTTGGGTTTAGTCAGATCAATATGTTGAATTTTTTTCTAGTGACTTCTGTGTGATTTTGTTTGATCCTGGGTATTTTGATGTTGCTTCAGAGAAAGTGAGGCAACATGTTCCACACTCAAATACAGCTTTGACCTGGCCTAGCTATAGAACACACTTCCTTTCTGGCACCACCATACTTAAGTCTCATAGTAGGAAAACACCTCAAAACTATGTCGTTAACTCTGAATGTAGCAATTTTATTACTATTTGATTTATCTTGCTCTCTTTCCCTCTTTTCCTTTCTCCCAAATAATAAACTGAGTGGACCTCAGCACCCACTCCCTGTCCTGACGCATCCTAGGATCTATCATATCCCAATCAGCTTATATTACTTCTTGAGGGAAACTATAAGCCCACTTGGATTTCAATATCTCCTGCTGAAGAAGAATGGGACTACACTGTATACAGGCAGATGTAAGAAAAGTTTCACAAAAGACTAAGAAGTAAAAATAAAATAACATATAATAAAGAATGTACTATGGGTAAGATAAGCAGGCCTGAAAACGTGAACCATCTTTTAACACACTGAAGAAAAAGTGAGTTTTCTTTGTGAGTAACATAGACCTCCAATACCACTAAAGCTGGAATGGCAAAAAGTGACAAAATTCAGGCTCCTTTTGCCCCTCTGCCAAATAGGAACTCCTGTTAATGTATGAAAATAACATGTATAACAACAACATTAACAACCAAAGTCTCTTACCATCAACAATTCTGTTCAGTGTTTGGTCTTCTTCGGAACAGAAGTTTCACATGGAAAAGTATCTCCTTATATTTAAATTTTATTTTTCCATCTTTATTGGGGTACCACTAACAAGGAAAGTGTACTAATCTTAAGAAAAGTGGTATCACTTTTCAAGTTTAGGAAAATGCCATTTAGAGATGAACTGTGATCAAGAACTTTCTAAACTGGCAAGTGTGTGTTAAGTGCATGTCAGCTGACAGGGACAGACAAGTTCAGAGACTGGTTCTTCCACTCTTTGCCTCTCAAGAGTTAGCACTGACTGGAATCTTTATTTTATATATCATGTAACTCCCCTTGTACATAACTTAACAGTTCCTTTTCTGTTTTAATAGGATTTAGCCTGGTAAGCAATAACTATTAAACAAGTTTCCAAGAGAAGTATGTGTTGCTGAGAAGCACAGAGAAATGCTATATAATAGAATTGGGCTTAACCATCACCTAATTCAGTCTCCAAATATCAAACAAACTCACTGGCTTTCAAGTCCAAGGGCTTATTCAACAAAGAATTTTAAGCAGAAACCCCAAAAATGTTGTATTCAAATTAACCAGAGATTTCTCTCAACACTTTGGGTCCAAACCATGAAAATTCATTAGAGGCACAATTCCTGAAGTAAATTAATATTTATACCGAAATTCTGTGTTCAGGAACTGTACTCTTTACCTGATTTTCTGTATTGATCCAGGGATAATTCTGTCTAAGAAAAAATAGTTTATAAGTTTGTTTCCTCAACAAGTTTCCAGGCTAATCAAATAAAATTAAAGCAGTCATTATCACTTTATTTTCTTTGCCATCTACATAATGACAAGAATCAGAAGTTCTATGAACTTTTAATTACCACTCATGCAAAAAAGAAAGACTAAGATAGGGTAAAAAGGTATTCTTTATCAATTACCATGGGTAGTATATGATCCTATTTTATTATTTATTTTAAAGTACACTTTTAAGTGGTAGGTTAACTTGCCACACCTATGTAACACTGGTTTCCAAACATGAAACAACAGAGAATACTGCTATTTTATATCATCATTAGGATCTCACCTATAAATTCATATGTAAAAATAAACAAGGAAAAAACATGAATGAATATAAACTACCAAATCATGATTCTATTGAAAAAGAGCTGCTGTATTAAATCAAGTTTTTTGGTGTGCTTCTTTTTCTCCCAAGCTTTGTTGATATATCATTGACATACAATATTGCATTAATTTTAGATGTGCATCATAGTGATTTAATATGTGTATACATTAAGGAATTTGGGGGATATTTTCCATAAACTTTTAATGAATTGAAAATATATTAACAGGGAAGACTCCTCCACCAAGACTGTAAGTTTAGTCAACATCCATCACCTCGCATAGCTACAATTTTCTTCTTATGATGAGAACTTTTGAAATCTACTCTCTTAGCAACCTTCAAATACACAATACAGTATTGTTAACTATAGTGAGCTTTATTAAATAAAAAAAGTTAAGTATGCCCAGAGCAAAAATTTCAAACATTACAAGAAGGTGTGTAATGAAAGCTCATCTTTCCTCTCTTCTCATGGTTCTTCTCTCCAGAAGCAATGTGTTTTGTGGGTATTCTATGAATTTTCTGTCTAAATATAACAATGTCTATGAGAGTAGTAAGTCTTTTTGTTTAAAAAAAACAATAAATGGTAGCATTTGTCTTATCCTGTATCCAGCTTTTCCTCCTAATCATTTATCTTGGAGGTTGCTGCATATTAGCAGAAATAGACTTATTTCACTACTAACTAATTTTTAGTCAAAAAATAATTAATGCACATGGTGAAAATTTAAATCATACCAAAAGATATAAATAACAAAGATTCTCTCTGTACTCACACTGGTACCCGCCTCAGCAGGGGTACCATGGTTAATAGATTCATGTGTATCCTTCCAAAAATATACTATATACAAATAAAAGCAAGCACACTTGCATGCATGTGTGTGCATGTACACATATACACACAGAGTACACTGTCCAAACTGCCCTCTTCATCTAACAATATGCCTTGGAGAGCTCTCCGTGATACACACATATACTCCTTTAATCTCTATGTAGCACTCCATTAAATGCATATAACATACTTTATTTAACTAGTCCCCTATTGCTGAGCTTTTAGGCTGTTTGGAGTCCTTGCTATTCCAAACAAGGCTATAAAAGAACATTTGTGTGTATAATATATTGTATAGGGAATACAGATAGCAGCAGCATCTGATTCAAATGAGTTCTTTTGCCTTCATGAAAGTCAATTCTTTCTCTTCTGTCTCAAGATCACATATGACAAGATGGGACTTTACAAAGGACATCAAAGCCTTAGAAAGTTTTAAGGTTAGAAAGGAAAAAAGTGAGTCTTTTTGTTTAAAAAAAAAAACTAACCTTTGACAGAAGCTACAAAACAGTGCATTAATTTAAAAATGCATTATTCCATTATTCCACTCTAGAAAAACCCAACCAGTAGATGTATAGGAAGTAAAATATTTGAAAAGGTATCAAAGTCAGTAATTAAATTCAAAAACAATGTGTGTGTATACATCCACTTTCTACAGATTAATTTGTTAAAATGTAGCAAATAGGGAAAGGGGAGAAAGGTCCAAAGGAAGTCAAGTCACAAAAGCAGCTGTCAAGATTGTTGATGCTAAAAGTCTGGGCTAAAGCCAAAGGCAGGAGCATTCGTCCTGTGTACATTTCCCCCTATTAAATTCCCAAAAGACATGGAAAACATTCTGGAAGATTTCTTTTTAAAAAGTAGTATAGGTTAGGATATTCTAGGTTCATAACCAACACTTGTGTTTATAAAATATTAGCATTCCAGGAATAGTGATAGAAAGACACTTAACAATAAATTACAAATATTGTAAATTCAGACTTTTTCTTACATTTGCAAACACATCATAAATTTCGGCTATGTTTCTTTGTGTAAATCCTACTTATGACTGTGCTAAAACCTTCTGGCATGAACGCAAAGAGTATTTTCATAAATAAAACTTGTAAAATCACTGTACACTCCATTAATTCAAAAACACTTCTCTTCAACTTCAAAGGGAAACCTTTCTCTCCTTTTTTTAGTGCTAAGATGGTGTTTCTTTGCTGCTTTAATGGCTTGCTTCTTGCAGTTGTCATAACTACATGCTCCAAGTATGTGATAGTAAGAGAAAAGAAGGAAAGTGACATCCATGCTTCGATTCAACATGTCTCAGACATTACAGAGCAATAAGCTCATAAATCTAACCTCTGAAGTGCCTACCAATAAAAAGTCTGCACACACAGCCTTTAAATGCAAAATCTCACAAATATATATATATATGGTGAGTCAAATGGCCCTATAGCAGGGTTCAGCTGGAATAGATGAATATTTTTTTTTTTTGGAATGGATAAATATTATGGAAAGATACGTGAATATATATTACCTAAGTTCCATACATGGATTTACTTGCATAGCCCTCCTTTGAAACATAAACATAATACTTGCTACCACTTCAGTAAGTGCCTACCAAGTGGCAAGCACTCCTCATGAGTTCATCATCTTATTAAAATTCATTACAACTCATAATAAGCGTGAAGAAGATATTATTAGGGCTTCCCAGGTGGCGCTAGTGGTAAAGAATGTGCCAACCAATGCAGGAGACACAAGGGACGTAGGTTCAATCTCTGGGTTGGGAAGATCTCTTGGAAGAGGGCATGGCAACCCACTCCAGTATTCTTGCCTGGAGAATTCCAAGGACAGAGGAGCCTGGAGGGCTATAGTCCACAGGGCTGCACAGCATCAGACACGACTGAAGTGACAGCACACGCACACACATAGATATTATTAGCAAGATTTTGTAAATGAGAAGGTGATATCACTTGCTATAGCTCACAATGCTTGTTAGTAAAGGAACTGGGATTCGAATTCAGGTCTAACTTCAAAACTCATGCTCTTAAACAAAACATTTAACTTGAACAAAAACTTAAAAAAAAAAACACCCTCATTATTTTATGTATTTTGTGTCCAAGACACATAAAGTATCTTATGCTTTAATGTACCAGGTTTCATAATAGAAACAAAATATTGTTACATTTTTTATTAATTTCAAACTAGATTTTTTTCTTTTATTCTTGCATTATAGTGAATTTTTTAAATATACAAAAGTAGGAAAAAGTGTGTACACATTGTCCAGCTTCAACATAATTTATGATCCATTTTATTTCATCTACACCCCACCCCATTTATTTCTTCCTCTTCCATATTATTTTGAATAATACATCGGAATCTATTACTTTATCTTCAAATGTCACTGCATACAAATATAAACATAATGCCATTGTCACACCTAAAAAAAATAGCAGTAGATTCTCAACATAAAAAATCCAGTCAGTGTTCAAATTTCTAATTCTCTCATAGATTGTATAGTTTGATTCAGGATGCAAATAAGGTTCACACATTAGTTGATATGGCTTTTAAATCTCTTTTAATCTACAGTTAATGTGGTTTTATAATAACATTTTCTTTATTCATTTTGTATTATTTGCTTTTGCCAAGCTGTATTTTTTGGCATCAATTCACTTTGACAAGGGATATAGGCCTGCCACTTCAAAATAAGATTTTTAAGATTCACACAGTGGAAAGTTTTCATATTGAAATATACCAAGTAATTTTCTCATAAACCCTCTACATCACCTATGCAGATACTCAAAGAATCTTCAAGCTGCCAAGAAATTTCACTGGTCCATATTTACCATTATTGCAAGTATAATGTAAATGACCATTGGACAGAAAAAATACCATTTTGTTACATATATTTATGATATTCCCATGGTCTTTCTTAAATTTTTATTTAAATATTGTATCATTTGTTTTAGACTCTGGCTCCATGGTGGGCAATTTTTCTAATACTCATGAAGAAGTTTTATAGCAATAAATTTAAATTATAAACACTATG
Organism: Cervus canadensis; assembly: GCF_019320065.1. Classification (NCBI taxonomy): domain Eukaryota; kingdom Metazoa; phylum Chordata; class Mammalia; order Artiodactyla; family Cervidae; genus Cervus; species Cervus canadensis. The sequence continues at coordinate 22,752,597 of NC_057386.1, forward strand.
CCTTATAATTGAAACTCTTTCTAACCGTAACTGTCACTAGGATCAACACCATCAAGCGCTATGGCTATCTAAAAAGGTAAAGTTAATATTGTTGCAGAAATTTGAGCAATATCATGTTTTAAATATCTGACTGCTGAAATGGTAAAAGTTCCATAGCAAAGATTCCAATGTACTTTCTTTGTAATTTTAAGTGAATTTAAGTAGAGAAAAAGTGGTCAAAGTAAACAGAGCTTGAATTATCAAAGGAATCTCAATCTTATTAAAAAATAAATATAAAAAGTCTTTCCTATGTTTTACAATTTTGTTTAAGCCCATTAAAAGAGGTCTTTCATTTATGTTCCTTCTATATTAAAGTAATAAATTATTGAGATTATTTTTCTTCCTATTTCCTTATTTTTAAATGAACATCATTCAGGAAGTTAAACAGTGGACAAATATGAAAACTTAGGTGAAAATGGAAGGAAAGAATTATCATAACACCATGAACAGAAACTATACTATGTCCAGTCACCATGCTAGGACTTACACATATTACTATTAGTCCTCATGACAACCTGCAATGAGGCAGTAAAATACAGCAATGAAGATACTGGGCTCTAGAATACTAATGAGCATGGAGTTTCTTATCAGGGTGATGAACACGTTCTGAAATTAGACAATGGTGATGGTTGTGCAACTCAGTGACTAAAAAACCACTGATGCATACTTTTAAAGGGTTAATTTCTTGTTATGTGAATTATATCACAATAAAGCTTTTATATCTTTTAAAAAGAGTACATGTTACAAAGTCATACTGATTAAGTTAGACTCCTTGAGGAGATTGGCCTTGAGCAATTCTCTTAACCACTCTCTGCCTCAGTAGCCACGTCTATCAGATAGGTATATTAACTGCTTATTCCATAGGGCTGTTCTGAGGGTTAGATAAGATAATGCATGTAAAAGACTTCGCACAGTGTCTGGTACATCTTTATTTTATAGATAAGGAAGCCAGGATTCAGAAAAATGAAGCAACTTGCTAAGTTCACATAACCTTTAGCTAAATGGTATAGTGAGACTTGAACCCAGGATTATTAGGCCTCAACGTCCATCCTCTTTCTACCATGCCCTGTTTCTTCTCCAGAACAGGGACAAAACTCTCCTGATACTATTCCATGATCACTCTTCCATTGCATTAAACCTGGCACTGAATGGAATGACGGATAAGAAATGCTTTGCTTGAAATCGTTCTCTAGGTCTAGCAGTCTACTCTCCCAAGTATCTTTCTTTTAAAGGATGCTTTTTCAGTATGTTGTGTCTACTCTTCTATAACTAAGGACTATTTTCCCTCTAGGTACCAGACTCTGGTACAAATATTCTGAAGAATACGCATGTGTGTTTAGGGAAATGCACAGTTAATAAAATTCATCCCATCACCTTCCTGCACAAAAATCCTGCCACAGATAAAACTGCCAGGAATGTTTGGGGCCACCATTTCTGTTCTTCTTCACTCCCTTCCCAATACTACCTACTCTTCCAGGGCTCTTAAAATACTTCTGCCATCTGTTCTACTTCTTACATATTCTTATTCTTTTCATAATCCCAAACTGCCCCATAGTATCTCAAATAGACCTGTTACTGCTCCCACCCAAATTACATTTTAGAAGCAAACAATCTGCTAAGATCTGACCAAAAGGGCAGGGTAAAAGATACCCTTTCTTTCCTCTTCTGCCCCTTAAAACTCTCTTAGTGGGAGGAACAAAGCTGGGGGCAAGCCACATGTACATGGGTTTTCCTATTTTATCTTTCCTTACATTGCTTCCAAATGGGCAAAGAATATCCAATTTGCTACCTATATCCAATCATTGTCAAGAAGTAAACAGTTTTCTGTTCTAAATAAACTCTTTTCAGTTGTCTCCTTTACTGCTCTACCTCTGCCTTCATTATGAAAGAGAAAGACTGTGTAGAAGTTGCCCTATGCTGGACGATGACTATAATACCACTATTACAAGAATCTGGTGAGATGTGTGCTTTGTCTTTTGAGCCCCACACAGTCCCTTATGTTAAGCTCTAAAATTATTTTCTCTTCTCAACACATTACTATACCACATCTCTGACACTAATTCTTTATTTCTCCTTTAGGTAATTAATTCTATCTTCACAGTTCTATTCATTTCTGCCTGTTTACATTCATATTCTGCCCCCTGTGGATTTTGGTTAGCATCTGTTAAACCCTGAACTATAGGGCCATTTCTTGAATAGCATATTTCACATTTTGCAAAACAAACTGCTACATTAGTACATATAATTCTCTATTCTCAACCTATGTTTTCAGCCATAAATGCTTTAGGACAGTGAGGTATACAGTAACACTATATCACATTATTTAAAATGTTACAAATGCTATTGTTATAATTTACAAAAGTTTAAAAACTTCAAAAATATAATATTTTATTTTTAAAGTTTGCTTTTAAAGAAACCTTTATAGACTTCAAAGTATGAGCTAGGAAAATTAAATTTTTAATAAAACTAGAATCATTACAGTTTGAATTTTTTAAGGTACTACTGTTCACTGAGATGGATACATTGGTAATGTTATGAAAATAAAGAAAAATATTGGAAAAGCTTGCAATTGTTTAAAAAATTTTATAGAGCAAAATAGTTCATAAAGCTATTTTAGTTTAAAATGCTCTGTGATTTTTCTGAGAAAATAAAAATCTCCCATTTATAACAAGTTGAGATAGTTAATATTCAGAATGATGTTTGTGACATTCTCAACCAGGGTACATAAAGTATGCATATACTTTATTTTTTTTTTAAGTATGCATATACTTTAAAGGCACCCCCTCAAACTGAATTCAGAAAAATTTTCAGTTTTGAACCTTTTAAAAATGTGTTTTTACCCTCTTTTTTTCAATTTTGCACACAGCTGTCTGTTGTACTTTTTAGAATCATGCCAGATGCTGAGTTCATCAAGCAAAAGCAGGAAAACAATGGTTTGAAAGCAATTAGAAGCACGGAGGCTGCAGTGAGGCTCATATTAAAATGTGATAACACCGTTCTAGGGGGAATTTCAACACTACTCCATTTCTGACATGCTTCTGCTGCCAGACAGGCAGGCTGTGTGGAAGAGCACTGTGATTGAGGAGGTAACACACCGGAATTTATTTCTGGAGCAATGAAGGATTAGTTGAGCTGGAGCCCTCCCAAGGCTTTTATTATGGACTCGGCCACCATTTTATTTGAATGCTGGTGGATCCTGTTGGCATCTAACAAAGCTCAAGGAATAAAAGCATACTAAAGCTTTGGTCCTACAGAATAATCTAGCACTAATTCATTAAGAAGGCAGAAGCATCAGGGCTTCTTATTGCTAAAAGGCAGGGCAAGGGAGCCCAGCAGGGTGAAGGTTAATTAAACACTCCACTGACTTTCCTCAGAAAGGGCCAATGCCACCCTATGGAGAAGCTTACTTAGAAGATACAGAAGTAACAATACCATCTACACATTTTCAGTATGAACCATAAATGGTTGGAGAGGACTCACCTTGGGGCTGAAAATTCCAAAAGTATCTGAAATAAAAGGAAAAAGAAGGGAGGTAAGTCAAACTTGTATTTCTCAATCGTGGCATATGACAGCAATAGCACTCCTAAATAGTCAATAACTAGCCAAAGCCACAATCTACTCTAATAAAAACTGAAGGGTTGTCCTTGAGATTTGAAAGATTCTTAAAGGCTTGAAAGGGACATTTAACTCACTGTATCTCCTTAGATAAGTTTGACTTTAGAGCCAGAAAGGTCCTAAAATATTACCTAGCCATGGTCCAGGTTTCTCCTAAGGAGCTCTGCAGGCTTTGACCAGGACAATTCCTTGTTTTGATAACCTATCTTGTGTATTACAGGACAATCAGTATCATTGGTTCTGGGCACCCCCAGTTGTTATGACAACTAAAACACCCCCCCAACACATCCCCAAATACCTTCTAGACCTAAATTCTTAATTTTACAGGTGATGCATGAACAACTGACTCAAGGTCATCTAATATTTTAGTGTCTGAGCCAAGACTGGGGCTCTTGCAATTCGGTCTATCATTCTATCTCCTCTTTTATTTTGGGAAATGACTGGCAAACCCCATAACCCTTGAAGTCTTACAAATAATGAAATGGCAATAGCAGAAGGGATCATTTGCAAGTCACTTACTTGAAATCTAAATTGCTTCCCCCGCCTCCCCACAGAAGCAATGTTATATATAGTGGCTACCCACAAAAGTCTATAGTACTTTGGACTCCATTTCCTCCTGCCTTCACAGGATACTTACATTATTACATCGATTTTCTCTTGTATAAATTCAACCTCTTCCTCTCAACATGGCCCTTTCCATCAGCATTTATGCTCATATAAAAATAAAGCAAACCTTCCCTCACCCCCTTCATATCCCTCCATTTGCTGCCCTCTTTTCTTTCACATCACAGTGAAATTTTAAAAAATGTTGGCTATAGTTTCTCTTTATTTCCTCACCTCCCACCTGTTCTTCAACATATCCCAATCTTGCTTATGGTCACCACATATTAATTCTTGCTATAAACATAGTAATCTCTATCCCTCTAAGTGGAAATAATATTTTTCTATCCTCATCTTGACTTCCCAGGGGCATATATGAATATAACAGCATTTTTTCTAAGGAGAGAGTTCACAGTTTAATCCAATTCTTAAAAATATCCCCCCCAAAAAAATTCCAAAAAAGATGAGGAAAAGGGTAATACATTGATGATAATGGTGTGTCTTCTAGTACGTGAAAGTGAAAGTCACTCAGTCATGTTCGACTCTTGGCGACCCCATGGACTATACAGTCCATGGAATTCTCTAGGTCAGAATACTGGAGTGGGTAGCCTTTCTCTTCTCCAGGGGATCTTCCCAACCCAGGTCTCTGGCATTGCAGGTGGATTTTTTACCACCTGAGCCACAAGGGAAGCCCAAGAATACAGGAGTGGGTAGCTTATCCCTTCTCCAGCAGATATTCCCAACCCAGGAATCAAACCCAGGTCTCCTGAATTGTAGGTGGATTCTTTACCAACCGAGTTCAAGACTGAAATAAGGTGTGGCTACTTTGTGTGGGGAACACCAGCCCAAAGAGCATCTAGGTTATTTCTTTGTAAAAATTCAGAAAATGGAGAGGAAGGAGATATGCAGGGAGTATACATCTCTGGAGTATAATCCAGAGATGAATTTGTGGGAAATAAACAGAGGTGAAAAGAGAATGTGAAGAAACCTTGCGATTGACTTTTCTTGTTCCTCTTCTTTCTCAGAACAGCTCTGGACTGGCAATCAGGTGAAGGAATGTTAAGATGCTTGGGTTAGAGGGTGAGTAAAGTTCAGAACAGCTTTGACCTTTTCAGTGGAAAGGGGGAGAGGGGATGAGAAAGGGAAGGGTGGGAAATATAAAGGTGCAGCATCTGGGGAAAAGGGCATCCACACTGACATAAGGGCACATGTAAATTGAAACTAGCTGCAACTTAAATAATTTGTTTTTATTAGTATGATGGGTCAATTTCCACCGAGCAGACACTGCCGTTTCCCAATGAACTTGGCCAATGTGAAAAGTTCTCCATAAATCTCCTGTCTGTAAAACACAGCTTACCAAGCAAATTATCAAGAGGGTGAACAATTTTCCATCTTCTATTCCTATTTTTCCATCTTTTCTCAAGGTGTTGCCTTGCCTCCGCCCCATTCCAATGATTACCCAACCTCTATCTAATTCAATATAAATAGAAATGAGGATATGAACATGTGCAGATTGTGTGTGTGCCTCCTCTTCCCAAAATGTTAGCGACAGCAACAGCAAAAACTTGGCTAACAAATGTTTTCACTTACTGATTGAGAAAAAAACAGCCATGCCCCAGTGGCAGTTAAAGGGCCAATTCATGGTAAATTGTCAAAATAGATAAAACGTTACTAATGATCTCAGTCTCTTACCTGTTCCCCCTACCCCTACCCCCCACCATCTCCATTCCAACTCATACACATTTTTAGTTCCTTTCTCTACATACTATAAAGTGTCCTAGTTTCACTTGTTAGTTAAGGAGATGTTATATGTTCACATATACCAAGTATTGCTTCTCCCAATAGTAGTTATATCTTAAGAAGGCTGTTTATGGAGAAAGAATTAAATTTAATTTAATCCAATAAGTAGCAGGTCTCTCTAGTAGATGTTAAATAGCAGAATCTGCTTTATTCTTGATGATACTGTAATTAAATATTTCTGTCAATAAAAATTATATATAGAACTTTATGTAGAAAATGACATGAAGTGGAATATTAGTTTGCTTCTTTCTCAAGAGATATAAAACTACCCTGGCAAACTACCTCTTCTTCTTTTCTTCTTATTTTAACTATTATGTAACAACCCTAAAGGAAGTCTGTACACACACACACACACACACACACACACATACATGCACACACACCACTCTATCCCAGAGCTCAGAGAGGATACTTCTAAAAGGCAAGGCCAAAAGGTGAACAATCTCATTTCTCACTGGAGGGCACCATGGATTATTCTTTGCTGACTCACTTAAAGTCTTAATCTTATCTCGTTAAATATATCCTATGGATGTCCTTCATTACATTCTCTGGAAAGATGATTCTGCACTAGAGAATTCTACTCTCCTTAGGAGGCATTTAGTCAAATCCTGACAACATCTTCTAATTCTTATCCTTCACTTTAAAAACAATTATCCCTTAGCCAGAGACTCCAACAAGTCTGAAACTAGAAATTTTAAACCAAAATACAAAGACCACAATGGAAATATATAGAAGAAAAAGCATGCAAACACACACACAGAGTTGTGTTTATCCTAAAAGCCTCTGAGAATTTCATATCAGGGCTGAGCAGATAGATGGCAAACACTTCTTTAATCTTCTCTTTGAAGCTTCAGCTTCAATATGAAAGGGAAGCTATCACTCCTCTACAATATCCATACTCGACATCATCAGGTCCATGCAAATGATATTTGGAACTGGAAAAAAGATGAGTACAGAATGAGCAGAGAAAATGCTGCAACGTATTGATGATGATGATTTTCACATTCAGTCAAAATAAATCTATCTTTACTTGTGCCTCCAAACTTAAAACGGAAGAATAATATTTTACAACGTTTAGTCTATGCTACAGAATACAGCCTTAAAAATTTTATTATTATTATTTATCTATTATTTTTGGCTGCACTGGGTCTTCACTGCTGCACTCGGGCTTCCTCCAGTTGCAGGGGTGGGGGGTGGCTACTCTCCAGTTGCGGTGCACGGGATTCTCATTGCAGTGGCTTCTCTTGTTGCAGAGCACATGTTCCAGGGCACACAGACTTCAGTAATTTCAGCACATGGGCTCAGTAGTTGTGGTGCCCACAGGCTTAGCTGCCCTAAGGAATGAGGAATCTTCCAGGACCAGGGATGGAACTCCTGTCCCCTGCATTGGCAGGCAGATTCTTAACCACTGGACCACCAGGGAAGTCCCTGAATAAAGTCTTGAAAATTTAAGGTTACTTTACATGCAAGGCAAAATTTGCTATTTGTGTTTTTAAATTAAAGAAGTTTTAATTGAACTTTAGTTTAAGGAAAAGTGCAGCAAATAAAATGAACTCACTATATTGAGGGAGTCTTGATGAGCAGCTATAGCTATCATAGCAGTAGTAATGATAATAACAATGCTAAGATTTTTAAAAGTCAATTGTTGGGCATTGTTTTAAGTACTCATATAAACTTACTTCCTCCACATTCTAACCCTATTATTATACCCATTTTATAAATGAGGAAACCGAGGCATTAAGAGGTGAGATAACTTGCCCATGGTTTCAAAGCTACTAATCGAGGTTTATTAATCTTAGCTAATCCTAGCAACTAGATTCAGACAGACACTCTAGTAGGAATTAAACAGGAAAGCTTTGGGATTCTGTGTTTCCACTGCAGGGGGAGGTCCATCTCAGATTACATTTCAGTATCTTTCAAATTGTAATCATACTGTTCTAGTTTGTCACTTGAGATAGATGGAATATGAGATTTCTCCTAAAAATGAGGCTATTAACTTTTAATCATTAGTTTGGGTTTTGAAGGTGGGTGTCAAATTCTTGACCATGGAGCTAACCAATAAACATGGTTAGTGAGGTTAAAATATTCAGAGCTTTAACCACTAAGCTAGCTAATTAGATAGATCCTGGTGAAGTAGGTAAGACAAATGTAACTATCCTCATTTTATTGGAACTATCTAAGGAGGAAAAATAATTCCATTTCCTAATTATAATAAAACTATGTATTCAGCATTTAACATATGCTAGGTGTTGTGCTCAGTATACATTTTACATGTATTATTTTATCTTCATCATAATCCAATGAGATTATTACTATTACAATGATACTATTCAGTTCACTTCAGTTCAGTTCAGTTCAGTCGCTCAGTCATGTCTGACTCTTTGCAACCCCATGAATCGCAGGCCTCCCTGTCCATCACCAACTCCCGGAGTTTACTCAAACTCATGCCCATCGAGTCGGTGATGCCATCCAGCCATCTCATCCTCTGTCATCCCCTTCTCCTCCTGCCCCCAATCCCTCTCAAGATCAGGGTCTTTTCCAATGAGTCAACTCTTCGCATGAGGTGGCCAAAGTATTGGAGTTTCAGCTTCAGCATCAGTCCTTCCAATGAACACCCAGGACTGATCTCCTTTAGGATGGACTGGTTGGATATCCTTGCAGTCCCAGGGACTCTCAAGAGTCTTCTCCAACACCACAGTTCAAAAGCATCAATTTTTCAGCGCTCAGCTTTCTTCACAGTCCAACTCTCACATCCATACATGACCACTGGAAAAACCATAGCCTTGACAGACAGACCTTTGTTGGCAAAGTAATGTCTCTGCTTTTTAATATGCTATCTAGGTTGGTCATAACTTTCATTCCAAGGAGTAAGCGTCTTTTAATTTCTTTCATAGCTGCATCACCATCTGCAGTGATTTTGGAGCCCCAAAAATAAAGCCTGACAGTGTTTCCACTGTCTCCCCATCTATTTCCCATGAGTGATGGGACCAGATGCCATGATCTTAGTTTTCTGAATGTTGAGCTTTAAGCCAACTTTTTCACTCTCCTCTTTCACTTTCATCAAGAGGCTTTTTAGTTCCTCTTCACTTTCTGCCATAAGGGTGGTGTCATCTGCATATCTGAGGTTATTGATATTTCTCCCAGCAATCTTGATTCCAGCTTGTGCTTCTTCCAGCCCAGCGTTTCTCATGATGTACTCTGCATATAAGTTAAATAAGCAGTGTGACAATATACAGCCTTGACGTACTCCTTTTCCTATTTGGAACCAGTCTGTTGTTCCATGTCCAGTCTAACTGTTGCTTCCTGACCTGCATACAGGTTTCTCAAGAGGCAGGTCAGGTGGTCTGGTATTCCCATCTCTTTAATAATTTTCCACAGTTTATTGTGATCCACACAGTTGAAGGCTTTGGTGCAGTCAATAAAGCAGAAATAGATGTTTTTCTGGAACTCTCTTGCTTTTTCAATGATCCATCAGATATTGGCAATTTGATCTCTGGTTCCTCTGCCTTTTCTAAAACCAGCTTGAACATCTGGAAGTTCTCGGTTCACGTATTGCTGAAGCCTGGCTTGGAGAATTTTGAGCATTACTTTACTAGCATGTGAGATGAGTGCAATTGTGCGGTAGTTTGAGCACTCTTTGGGATTGCCTTTCTTAGGGATGGGAATGAAAACGGACCTTTTCCAGTCCTGTGGCCACTGCTGAGTTTTCCAAATTTGCTGGCATATTGAGTGCAGCACTTTCACAGCATCATCTTTCAGGATTTGAAATAGCTCAACTGGAATTCCATCACATCTACTAGCTTTGTTCGTAGTGATGCTTTCTAAGGCCCACTTGACTTCACATTCCAGGATTTTTGGCTCTAGGTGAGTGACCACACCATTGTGATTATCTGGCTCGTGAAGATCTTTTTTGTACAGTTCTTCTGTGTATTCTTGCCACCTCTTCTTAATATCTTCTGCTTCTGTTAGGTCCATTCCATTTCTGTCCTTTATTGAACCCATCTTTGCATGAAATGTTCCCTTGATATCTCTAATTTCCTTGAAGAGATCTCTAGTCTTTCCCATTCTTTTGTTTTCCTCTATTTCTTTGCACTGATCACTGAGGATGGCTTTCTTATCTCTCCTGTCTATTCTTTGGAACTCTGCATTCAAATGGGAATATCTTTCCTTTTCTCCTTTGCTTTTTGCTTCTCTTCTTTTCACAGCTATTTGTAAGGCCTCCTCAGACAACCATTTTGCCTTTTTGCATTTCTTTTCCATGGGGATGGTCTTGATCCCTGTCTCCTGTACAATGTCACGAACCTCCGTCCAATGATACAATGATACTATTACTACCCCCATTTTACAGATGAGGAAACTAAGACTCAGGATGGTCAAACAAATTGACCAGGATCAGGCAGCTGTTAGTGGCAGAGTCAAGATCTGTATCTGGGTCTGCTGGGTAACTGCATTTCTACTGGCTGTAATGCAGAAAACAAGCCTAGTACTAAGAGAAGTTACAACTGTTTTGTCAGACAGCCTAGTATCAGGGAGCGTCTTTAATTTGGAGTCAACTATGGATTCAACTATTTGAGCTTTGGGAAATACATAAACTCCCTAAAATTATAGGTGCAAAGTAATGTGTGTTTTCTTTTTCCTTGAAAAAGAGTCCATGAACTTCATTAGATTTCAAAAAAAAAGTCACTAACTCTCCTCCTCCAAAATGATAAACAGGATTAGATGAGTAGGGTTAGATGAAAAGGATTATAATGGCATTATAAACCTAGCTATGCAGAAAGGCTAAAATCTGTAATCCAGAACATCTAGATGAAAATCTTTTACAACTAAAGCATTAAGAGTGTTGTTTTACTTGTGACCTACAGAAATTTAAGACCCATCATACATTCCCTGTCTTGGTGAAAAAAAAAATCAAATCTCTTCTTGATGACTTACAGATGTCCAGATTTGAACTTCAGTTTTTCATACAAAAACAGTGGTGACTTCTAAAGGGGTAGGTTCTCTGTAATACTCAATGTCCAGAGACTGCTATTTCCCTCTTGATCATCTCTGTTCCCTGGTAATGGCTGTCTCCAAACAAGTTGCAGAGACTAATGCTAAAGTGTTATCCTGGCATTAGAAATGGCATCTCAGAATTCAGATGGACACCTGGTTGACCAGGGCTTCAGTAGTAAGTTAACAAGGCTAGGAAAACCCTTGCATTTGACCTTGAGTAGTGAGGCACATGGTAAATACTGATTATACCCAAGGAAATGACTTTTCTGAACAATGCTAATAGTCTCTACACTGAATATTTCCTATAACCTCTTCTCTCATTTAGGAAGATTCAGCTGATTTTGAATTCTCTTTCCACTACCAGTATTCCATCAGAAGGAATGGGCAAGGGGCAAAGGTAATAGGGCATGACACCCTAGAACACAAGTGGGAAAAGAGCACCATCTGGTGGAAGTCTCTGATGGAGCATCAGAGGACTGGGACCCAGGGGTGGGGTGTCTGACTCTGTGATCCCACGGACTGTAGCCTGCCAGGCTCCTCTGTCCATGGGATTCTCCAGGCAAGAATACTGGATTGGGTTGTCATTCCCTTCTCCAGGGGATCTTCCCAACTCAGGGATCGAACCTGGGTCTTCCACATTGCAGGCAGATTCTTTACTGGTTGGGCCACCAAGGGTGGGGGTACCAGCCTTAGAAACAGTTGAGCAAAACGGGAAGGTCCCTGGGAGTGGTGCCCCCTATAGTCCCTGTTCCTTAAAGCCATCAAAAGTACAAGAACTAGTATCTGCCTACAGGAAGCTTACAATCTTTTCTAAAATATGAGATACACATGAAGAGAATACACATGAAAAGATAGTCAATTTAAGATAGTAAGTTACAAACAAACACTATGGTAACAACAACAAAAAAAAGATATGCAGATGATACCACTCTAATGGCAGAAAGTGAAGAGGAACTAAAGAGCCTCTTGATGAGGGTGAATGAGGAGAGTGAAAAAGCTGACCTGAAAACACAACACTGAAAAAACTAAGATCATGGCATCTGGTTCCATCACTTCATGGTCAACAGAAGGGGAAAAAGTAGAAGCAGTGACAGATTTTATTTTCTTGGGCTCCAAAATCACTATAGACAGTGACTGCAGCCATGAAATTAAAAGATGCTTGTTCCTTGGAAAGAAAATTATGACAAATCCGGACAGCATATTAAAAAGCAGAGACATCACTTTGCCAAAAAAAGGTCTGTATAGTCAAAGCTATGGTTTTTCCAAAAGTCATGTACGAATGTGAGAGTTTGGCCATAAAGAAGGTTGAGTGCCGAAGAATTGATGCTTTCAAATTATGCTGCTGAAGACTTGAGAGTCCTTTGGACTGCAAAGAGATCCAACATTCATACTTTGGTTGCCTGATGCGAAGAGCTGACTCTCTGGAAAAGATCCTGATGCTGGGAAAGACTGAAGGCAAAAGGAGAAGGGGTGGCAGAGGATGGGGCTTCCCTGGTGGCTCAGCTGGTAAAGAATCTGCCTGCAATGCAGGAGACCTGGGTTTGATCCCTGGGTTGGGAAGATCCCCGGATGAGATGGTTAGACAGCATCACTGACTCAATGGACATGAATTTGAGCAAACTCCAGAAGACAGTAGAGGACACAGGAGCCTGGCATGCTGTAGTCCATGAGGTCACAAAGAGTCAGACACAACTTAGCAACTGAACAACAACAATGGTAACAACAGATGATAAGCACATAACTCATGTAATAGAAGGAGCTGTCATAAGGAAGTCTTGGATTATTTGGGGGGAGGTAATAGTTCTGTGATCTTGAGTCTATGTCCACAAATTTTAGAAATTTTAGAAACCCTAGAAGACAGTACCACAAAGTTCTCTTACAAAATACAATGGTCACAATTAAACTTGTATTAAATAATAAACAAGTAACATTATCTGACTTGATTTGATTTGATAGTATCACCCACGACTAAAAAAATTTTTTAGAAGTCTATTAGCAGATAATAAAAAAGAAATAATATAAAATAAATTCATTCAATAAAATCCTATTCACCGCTAAGAGCCTTCTGTAACACAATCACTACATGAAATCCCTGCTATGACATTAATAGTAAAATCTAGGAGCTCAATGATTATGCCCTTTCATTGAAACACTGGAAACCTACATTCTAATATTTCATCCCCTGTGTTCTAGCATTAACACTGCAAATTGTGGTTGCTATGCAATCCCCCTACTCCCTACATGTAACAGACAACCAAATATGACTCAATGAACTATTAAAGAAAAACGCTAGCTAGCTGTGTTGTGGCAAAATGAAAGACACTAAATGTCAGGTCAGAGTTAAAATTTCTTTTCCTTTGTGTAGAAAAAAGGGAACAACTGAAGGGTTCATTGGGCGGTTGGTTTGCTTATTTTTAAGGATAGAGAATAATGTCCATTGTGATCCGAACCATTAAAAATATGCAGCCTGGGGAGGGGGGATCGGGATGGGGAATACGTGTAAATCTATGGCTGATTCATATCAATGTATGACCAAAAAAATAAAAATTAAAAAAATAAAAAATAAAAAAAATAAAAAAAAAAAAAAGAAATATGCAGCCTGGATGGGAAACAGAGGAGCAAATCAGTTTAGGAAGCTGCTGGAGAGCAAGAGAAGGGACAAAAGGTTTCAGAAGGAAAGTCAGAGATGTCTTTTGATAGCAAACCTGTGTTTTGAGAGAGAAAACAAGGCAGTACTCACAAGAACTCTAGCTGATTATCATATTTTAATCTGTACTATCTTTAGCTCTTGCCCTGCCATTTTTGTCACCACTGATACTTAGAATCGAATTTATTTTATTTTTTGCTTGCTTCAGGTTAATAGCTACTCTTAGACCACAGAGACTCCTAGTTATCTGATTGATGAAAAACTAGATGACAACTAGTTATAATAACTAGATGACTGTGACTGTGGACCATATACTCCCTGAATTTCACAGCTAGAAGGACATCGAAGGTCATTTAACTCAGCCACTGACTGTATAGATGAGAAAAACGAAACATGAGGAGGTTATCTGATTGTACCATAAGAGTTTAAAAATCCACATTGTAGAGCCACGACAGTTTATCTTGTGCAAAATCAGAAACAGATTCAAAATGTGATATTCATTTGAAAATTCCTTTGGTATTTTTCTTGTTGTGAACATGGTCACTTTATTCACCTGAGCTCAAATATTACATAAAATTTTTAAGCTGGACTAGTTCCTGGGGCTCCTCCAGGCAGCGTGAATTTATGAACATTAACATGTCAACAAACCCTTTATATCTCAAGTTATGAACACTGCATTCAATCTCTCAAACAGTAAAAATTCTCCACTATTTGCCAGACATTCCATGAGGGTCTGAGAGCAGAGAAAGCCTGAACTGTGGGCCAGTTTGGCTGAAATAATGCAAAATTGTGCAAAAGTGGTGTGAGTGACCTAAAACACATACAAGGTAAAAACTGGGGCTAGCACAATCTAGGTCTGGTTAATCCCAGAATCCGTTTTACTTCCTGCAGATGAGAGTTTCTGGGGGTGGACTTGGGGTCAGATTGAGGGAAGATGCCTGGAGGGGAGAGCCACAGAGAGGCCGGGCCCAGGATGCAGAGAGAAGCCAGGCAGAGGGGCCAGGTGTTCAAAGCAGGTGGCAGAGGCCCACAGCAGATGTTGGGGGGGGGGTGGGGGGAGACAGGGCAGGACTGTGAATGGGTTCCAACCTGAAAGTCTTTGTTTTGTCTTGTGAAATAGACTATGATGTCGAGCAAGAGTGAGAGGTGATATGATAAGGTAAAAGGCAGCTAAAAACCTTAGAGAGAAGAATACAGAGGAAAATTTAAAAAGCTGCTGATACAGAGCATGTGAAATAACTGCCAGGCATCATTAAGGGGTCAGCTGAGGTTGGAGACTAAGATTTACTGTGGCGGCAATCCAATTGTGTCATTTTTCTCCAGCACTAATTAGCTGCTCAGGTGTAAAATCAGAAAAGGTGGACAGCTGAACTGACCCAAGTTTAGAATCTTTCTAGGCTTGTGGGATAAAAAGACAAGAGAGTAAGAGAAGACTGGAGGAGCATGCCATGGAACTCAGGCTGGCCAGGGAAGAAACCAATGGCCAAAGACTTGACTATGCTGTCCGTACATATAAAATACTTTTAACAATCAAATATTAAAATAGTCAATATTTAACATTTAATTAAAATATTCAAAAATAAGAGACACAATTATTCTACTCTCCTCTCTCAGGACTGTTCTTTGTCCCCAAAGTCCCAAACCTCTCCTATCTCATGTTTCCTGTTTCAGTGGCCAACATCTCCATCCACACAACTGAAGCTTAGGAGTCATCTTCTATCTTGTTCCCTATTCTATGTATATCCCATCAATCACCAAAACCTGGAGATTCTGTCTTCTTCATTTATTTTTAATCTATCTCCTCTCCCTCACTATGGGCACTGAATTCACTCAAGTCCTCAAAATACCTCACCCAGATCAATATAACCACGTCCAAAGTTGTCTACCTGCCACTTTGCTCCTCTCTGAGCAATTCCCGTCAGTGCTGATGGAGAAGGAAGTGCAGCGACTGTGAAGAGCCAAGGCTCTGCAGATAAGCCTAGGTTGGAGTTCTAACACCTTCATCTTCTAGCTAGGAGACTGTAGCTGCTGTCTCAGTTTCTTCATCTTTAAAACAGAAATAATAACCATATCTGTCACGTATCATTCTTGGGAGGATTAACTGAGATGATATACATAAAGAACTGAGCATTAGGCCTGGCACTTGGCAGCATTCAGTAAACCTCAATTGTTATGTCATTCAGTCAGTTCAGTTGCTCAGCCATGTCTGACTCTTTGTGACCTCATGGACTGCAGCATGCCAGGCCTCCCTGTCCATCACCAACTCCTGGAGTTTACTCAAACTCATGTCCATTGAGTTGGTGATGCCATCCAACCATCTCATCCTCTGTCATCCCATTCTCCTCCTGCCTTCAATCTTTCCCAGCATCAGGGCCTTTTCCAATGAGTCAGTTCTTCGCATTAGGTGGCCAAAGTTTTGGAGTTTCAGCATCAGCATCTGTCCTTCCAATGAATATCCAGGACTGATCTCCTTTAGGATGGACTGGTCAGATCTTCCTGTAGTCCAATGGACTCTCAAGAGTCTTCTCCAACATCATGGTTCAAAAGCATCAATTCTTCAGTGCTCAGCTTTCTTTATAGTCCAACTCTCACATCCATACATGGCTACTGGAAAAACCATAGCCTTGACTAGATGGACCTTTGTTGGCAAAATAATGTCTCTGTTTTTAATATGCTGTCTAGGTTGGTCAAAAGTTTTCTTCCAAGGAGTAAGTGTCTTTTAATTTCATGACTGCAGTCACCATCTGCAGTGATTTTGGAGCCCCCCAAAATAAAGTCTGCCACTGTTTCCACTGTTTCTCCATCTGTTTGCCATGAAGTGATGGGACTGGATGCCATGATCTTAGTTTTCTGAATGTTGCGCTTAAGCCAACTTTTTCACTCTCCTCTTTCACTTTAATCAGGAGGCTCTTTAGTTCTTCATTTTCTGCCATAAGGGTGATGTCATCTGCATATCTGAAGTTACTGATATTTCTCCTGGCAATCTTAATTCCAGCTTGTGCTTCATCCAGCCGAGTTTCTCATGATGTACTCTGAATATAAGTTAAATATGCAGGGTCACAATATATAGCCTTGACATTTTCCTATTTGGAACCAGTCTGTTGTTCCAAGTCCAGTTCTAACTGTTGACCTGCATACAGATTTCTCAAGAGGCAGGTCAGGTGATCTGATATTCCCATCTCTTTCAGAATTTTCCACAGTTTATTGTGATCCACACAGTCAAAGGCTTTGGCATAGTCAATAAAGCTGTGGTGGTGGTGGTGGTTTAGTCGCTAAGTCATGTCCGACTCTTACAACTCCATGGACTGTAGCCTGTCAGGCTCCTCTGTCCATGGGATTTTCCAGGTAAGAATACCGGAGTGGATTGCCATTTCCTTCTCCAGGGGATCTTCCCGACCCAGGAATCAAACCCCAGTCTCCTGCATTGCAGGCAGTTTCTTCACTGACTGAGCTATGAGGAAAGCCTCTCATAGCTATTTCATAAAGCAGAAATAGATGTTTCTCTGGAACTCTCTTGCTTTTTTGATGATCCAGCAGATGTTGGCAATTTGATTTCTGATTCTTCTGCCTTTTCCAAAACCAGCTTTAACATCTGGAAGTTCATGGTTCATGTACCGTTGAAGCCTGGCTTGGAGGATTTTGAGCATTACTTTGCTAGCATGTGAGATGAGTGCACTTGTGTGGTAGTTTGAGCATTCTTTGGCATTGCCTTTCTTTGGGATTGGAATGACAACTGACCTTTTCCAGTCCTGTTGCCACTGTTGAGTTATCCAAATTTGCTGGCATAATGAGTGCATCACTTTCACAGCATCATCCTCTAGGATTTGAAATAGCTCAACTGGAATTCCATCACCTCTACTAGCTTTGTTCGTAGTGATGTTTCCTAAGGCCCACTTAACTTCACATTCCAGGAGGTGACTGGACTCTAGGTGAGTGATCATACCATCCTGATTATCTGGGTTGTGAAGGTCTTTTCTGTACAGTTCTTCTGTGTATTCTTGCCATCTCTTCTTAATATCTTCTGGTTCTGTTAGGTCCTTACCATTTCTGTCCTTTATTGAGCCCAGCTTTGCATGAAATGTTCCATTAATGCCATCATTATTCTAACCACCTAACAACACACAAACCAAATCTTATCATTCCCCTGCTTGAAATCCTTCAGTGGCTTACCCCAGTCTGGCCCTCCCCTCCTCAGCTCACACTCCTGCTCTTACACATCACAGCTCTCTCTGCTGGCACACGTTTCTCTTCAGGTCCCTCCCTCTACTAGCAAACCCTGATGGCCCTTGAGGCTTAGTCCAGTCTCCTGCGTTAGGTGCTCCCCCATGCGCTCCCCTTAGCAGCACCTGTATGCTGCACGACAAGCTTCTTGTCTCTTTATGTTCCCGAGCCCTCCAGGGGCAGTAGCACAGACCTTGCTAAATAAGTGAACGGAGGTGAGAAGCAGAAGAGCTGTCTGTGTTAAGCATGAGTAGAGCACCGAGTATATTTCAGGGCGGTGGAGACAAGGCTGAAGAGGCAGGCAGAAGGCAAGCTTTCTAAGCAATGCTATAGAGTGTGGATTTTATCCCAAATTCTTATTGGGAATTTATCCCAAATACTCCCTATCTTTAGGGAGATGTGCCCTCCTTTTCCCCTAAATTACTCGCACAAAGGTAAGAGGGGGGAAAAAGAGAAATCAAAGGAAGGAAAGAAAATGAAGAAGAGAAAGATAAAAATAAGTAAGCTTTGTTAAGCTAAAACATCCAAATGAAGAAGTTTTTCACCCAAAGCCTGGCTTCAAAGACTAACTACAAAATGACCGGCAAAAATAGACTTCAAAAGACACAACCAAATATACATCACAGTGGCAAGAATCCAATATATAAATATAATCAATTTGTTTCCTCATTAAAAGCCTTCATGAAGAAAATGATTTAATACAAATGCTAAAGCCACTGACACAGATTAATCGAAAAATAACAACAGAATTCTAATTAAAGACATAATATTATTTCACTCATTCACACTAAAACAAAATTTGGACAAATATATAAAAACAGAATCTAGAAAGCATCCTTCTATGGTAACCACTCTAAGAGCTACAGTGAATTACTGAAATAAAAAAAAAAAAACAACTCCTATCCTTAAGTGTACACTGAGATGTACACAAAAACTCAGAAATCGTTTTTAAATTATTCCACAGTTTGGCCCTCAACTTGATTTTTTTTTAATCATATGAGATTCTATACTAAAATATCATCCCTCCCCATTTATTTCTTTGTACAGTACCTATAGCAGTCACAGTTAAACCCTTATATAAGGTACTCAATTATCCAAATCATAAAAGTAGGGAACTGGCTTAGATCTAAAGGCTAATGACTATGTGACCAGTTCTACTGCTGCATCAATACAGGTCAAGGGTCACCAGCAGTTCAACCACAATAACCAGTCAATCTCAGGACTTACCTGACCCATCCTGGGGCCAGGACTTCTGGTTCTGTCCCACATCAAGGGATTCCCCAGCATCAAAAATGTCTCCAGATGTTGCCAGGCCACAGGGAAGCACTTAAGACAGCAGGCAAACATCAGGACAAGGAAAGGACCGAGACTATTTATTCTGACCATATCTCCATCCCTCATCCTAGGAACTAATTAGGTTGAAATGTTGTCAGCTACTGGCTGGCCCTAAGCTCTGCTGGAAAGATCTTCCTGTCAATCAAACCCAGTCATATTGGGAGACACTCCTAACCACTCAAACCAACAGCCTGCTCATACTTCCCAGTCAAATCCTTCTTCCTTTGTTCCCCTTAATGTTAAAATTCAGTTTAAAACCAAAATAGCTACTTATCTAAACAAAAATGGTATCTTCTAATAAAGATTTCTACACCTACTTGTCTGATTTTAAGAATCTCCTGGAACCCTAATTGAAACACAAATTCCCCAGGGTCCACACCAGACCTAGTAAATTAGAATGTCCAGGTTAGTGACCTAGAAGTCTGTGTTTTTAACAAGATCCCCAGGTAATTTATATGATGGGGCAAGTTTGTAGAACACCATTAAGGACATGGGTATTTCATAACTGGTTGCCTGTTAAGGGAATTATAAACAGGCAGCCCCTAGTTCAAGTATAGACTGTATTCCAAAATTCATTTTGATTGTTTGGCTCTGGAAATGCATTTTCCTAATGAAACAAAGTAATAAATAGTGTTAAATTTTCTGCATCTGCTTTAAAAAAAATTAAATCTTGTTTACAAACCTGAAATATAGTAAACACAATCTTTAATTTACCAACCAACCACATTTCAAAAGTTGAAGCACAATGCTGGCCATTTAGAATGTATTTTCCCACTGACATAAAGTTCTGAAAAGTGGTTATATTATCTGGTTATCCATAAAAGCTTGTAAAGCTCATAATAAACCAAAGGCAGCTATGGAATCAAGGATATAAGTATGAGCTCAAAGCAAGAGATACTGGGAAGAAAGAAACATCTGTCTTCCTTTTCTGGGCATGCATAAGAGCATAAACATAGGCAACCTTTGAGAGTATTATCCCTTTTCTCTCCCTTTGCAACCATCCTCTGCCTTCCAGAGGCCTCAGCCCAGGGACTCATGATATCCATAATTCCCTACTAAAGCATCAGCTTACCCATCCCTGTCCCACACTTTACTCTCTTCAGTCATGAACCTCTTCTCCACAAATCCAGTAAAAATTCCCATTTCCAGGATTTGATTCCATCTTATCTTTTCAGCTATGTATCTCATTACTTCCTTATACCTAATCAACAGAATTATCGTTTGGTTCCCAATGATGGCTAAACTTTTATCTCCTCTGTTTCTTTGTACATGCTATCTTTGTGTGCAATACATCTGACCAAAAATCCATCCTTTTCAAACCCAAGACCAAGCCATGATGACATTTCATCCATGAAGATTTCTTATTTCTATATCCTTTTTATCTTTCTCATTAGGTTGTAAATTTCTTGGGAATATCTATTGGGTATCTACAATGTAACATGCCTTGTATTAAGCACTTTTATATGCATAACAACAATCCTACAAGGTGGATGTATTGTATAATTATTCAGTTTACCTGGTTCAAAAACAACAAGTTATAGAAAGACTGGAAACTGTCATATAATCACCACATAAATGCTTTGCACATAGTAGATGCTCAATAAATATTTGTTGCATGAATGAAGTAGCATTATTCACTTATGAAGAAATCAAGCCTCTGTAAGAGTGCTGGCCAAACAATCATCCTGCTTTGGTTCAAATCCCAGTTCCAAACCCTAACAGCTGTTAGAACTTGAGCAAGTTCTCTGAACCTCAGTATTCTCATCTGCTAACTGGGGATTATTATAGTATTCAGCTCACACCTGTTGTGAGGGATAAATGAGGAAATGGGTGTAAAGTCCTCCAACACTGGGCCTGGCACATGGTAACTGTGATGAATGTTAGCTGTGACTGTAACTCCTCAGTTGCAGAGGCAAGAGTTTCTAAAGCCCTCATTCTTTCTGAAGAAAAGGATCCTCTGTTAATTTTATAACCCTCAGTGTACCTAGCACTGTGTGTTACCCATAACAGAGGTTCAACAAACTTACTGAATTTCCTCAGCACAATCATCTTAACCAAAAGTTAGAAGAAAACCATTCAATAGGGCTAGTGCACATCAAAGTACTCTGGCATGTAGAGTTTGAATGATTTTTAATTTCTCCCTTTTATCTATTTGTATTTTCTAAATCTCTACAGTGAACGTGTAAATCTTAAATCACTGATATCAGAGCCCTTATCCCTCCAGGTGAATTTATATTTGTAAAAGAGGACTACGCAACTAAACGAATCTCTAAATGGTGAAAATCCAGGTATGTAACAAGTTGAAACCAAACATTTCAGACTGTCTAGAGAAGATACCCATGCATGGTGGGCTCTGTGCTAGCTCTGTTCATCAGTCTGGCCGCTTACTGGCCCAAGAACTTCTTGAAAAACAGGGATATATCTTCTCTGACACTGTTTTGATCACCTGGCATTGTGCCCAACAAAGAGTAAACAAATAGCCAATACATATTTGTTAAGTAAATTAACTGCTTCCGGCTTGTAATCCTCACCCTTGCTTTTAGTTAATTCCATTTCTCTTCATGACCAACATGAAAATCAATCATGGTGACTGATGTTTTAAGAAGGAAGTGAATGGTTTACTCAAGCACCATCACTTTGGAAAGCTAGTCTCACAAATACAAATGTTTCACTAAATAGCCACACAGAGTGTAGATAATCCTTTTCTAATGAGGGATTCATCCTGTGTCAGTTCAGTGCAGCTCAAAAAGATAAAATCTAAGAAACAGGCGTTGTTCCTAGTCAACAATTAGATACCTCATCTAATGAAGACCTTGAGAATGAACTTCCTTTATTAAAAAAAACCAAAAACTTATTTTAGAAAAGTCATAAATTACTAAAAGGACTGCTGTATTTCATATGGCTCAAAAATAATCTTACTTTTGTGTATGTATGCACACACATGCTTAGTTACATAGTAAAAAAAAACCCTCCAAATACATCTATTTATTTGAATAGAAGTGACCCAAGGCTACAATTAAAGCCCAGTTTCCTCTATCCACATCTCTTTTCCCTGCAGTGCCAACTCCTTTCCCACCTGGAAATAAATATTCTTTGTTTTTTAAATCCCTGCCTCTTTTTGTTCCCTGCCTCTTTTTAAAACAGGAAAGGCTCTGATATCAGTGATTTAAGATTTACACATTCACTGTAGAGATTTAGAAAATACAAATAGATAAAAAGGAGAAATTAAAAATCATTCAAACTCTACATGCCAGAAATTACTATCATTAACATTTTGGTATATTTTTTCAGACATTTTTCTAAAAAAACAAACAAACAAACAAAAAAAAACCAGTTAAACCATTTCTTCATATATAGTATATCTTATCATTCCATATCAATATATCTTCTTCTATAGCACAAATGATTAAATTATCTTCTTTTTAATCTCCCTTTCAACAGAATGGAGGAGCAGAATAAACTGGAACAGGGAGAAGCCTGAGGCAGAGAATCAGAAAAGAGAATTGTACAAAGCTCTGAATAAGACTTCATGAGAGCTAAAATTTAGCCAGTGAGAAAGAGAATAGAAGGGAGAAGACAGATTTAGGATGAAGAATCAATAGGCGTGTTGATGGTTTGGGGAGTAAAGAGAGAGGAGTCAGGAGTGACTTCCAGGATTCTGCCTAGAGGGTCAGGACCTAGTGAAAGCAGAAATAGACTTTAGGGGTAAGCAGAATATAAAATAATGAGTTCAGTCTAGACACTCAATCAGATATGATTCTTCTGGCTACAAAATAACAGAAAATCTGACTGACAGAGGCTTAAGCAAGTACAAGTTTATTTTTCCTTCAAAACAAAAAGTCTGAAGACTGGTGATTCTAGGCATGATGCAGGGTCCCAACAATGGCATGAAGAACCTAGGTTCTTCCCTTATTTCTGCTCTAACACCTTAGAGTAGAGTAATGTCTTACAGTGGCTACTGCATTTCAGTGCTTTATTTTGGCCTCCCAAGCATAAGATTTGGAGAAGGAAATGGCAACCCACTCCAGTATTCTTGCCTGGAGAATCCCATGGATGGAGGAGACTGGTAGGCTACAGTCCATGGGGTCGCAAAGAGTCAGACACGACTGAACGACTTCACTTTCTTTTCTTAAGCATAAGATTGTCATGTGAGAAGCTATCAGAAGTCTTCTCCTCACATTTCTTTGGCCAAAACTGTATCTTATGCAAACTCTAGACCAACCACTGGCAAAACAGAATGGCTTTCAGATTATGAGTCCTTCCCTGGGAAGGTGGGATGCTGTTGTCAAGGAAGAATGGAAGAATGGAGGGTGGCTGCTAGGGAGGCATACAGCAGGGTCTGTCCCAGCTTTGCAAGTTTGAGATATCTATAAGATAGTCTCTAAGACACCCAAAAGGAGCTGTCCAATATGCTGTATAGTGCCTTGGAGAGAGAACTGAAGCTGAGCTGCAGAACTAGGAGTCATCCATGTTCTAGGGAAGTTATAGAATTAGGGGGCATGCATGCAACTGCTTACAAAGAATGTGATGGGAAAGAGGCAAGCCTGAGAGACAGCAGTGAAGAGGGCAGGGTAGAAAAACAAGCTCAAGCCAAAGCCCAAACTAAGAGTATAAGTACAAGGAAGAAGGAAAGCCAGGAGAGACTACTATCATGGGGACCAATAGAGGGAGTTTTTATTTGCTTGTTTGTTTTTACTTTTTGAGGAAAAGGAAGTTGTTAATATCGTCACATGCTGCAGATACACCAAATAAGACAAGGATTGAACAGTGTCACCTGGATGATGCAATCAGCAAGTTACTGGTACTTTGGCAAGAATACCTTGATAGGAGCAGAGACTAGATTATAGGGGACTGAAGAGTGGCCAGAGAAGAAGCAGCCAGAAATGGCTAGCCTAGGCTTCTATTTCAAGAAGTGTGTCTGTTGAAAAAAGAGAGAGAGAGATACAGGACAGTAGCCAGAGAGGGAATCACTGTGTAAGATGTAATGTTTTTCTTAATATTAGGAGGGATTTGAACATATTTATATGATGAATGGAGAGATGTAATTAGGAGGGAAAAGCTAAATTTGAGAGAGAAGGTCTCTGGGGGGCAGTGGTTACAGCAGAGTGAAGATGACAACTATGAGTCATAGCCTCAGTCCTCAAATAGCATGAGGGGACACTCTGAACTCAAATGATGACAGAGAATTTTAAAACCATGTAGGCAAATCTCAAAAGGGAAGAGGTTTGGCAAAAGATTGAACAGTAAAAGTCTAGAAATGACAAGCAAGGAGCATGAAGGATGCCAACAGCACTTCTGGAAAATGAGCAAGTTCTATTTAAGATAGCTGCAAGCAAAACAGTATCCTGAAGAAGAGTCATGTTTTACTTGGGCAGGGATGGAGAAAAGAGGTTGAGGACATCGTGGAGTTTGATTATACTAGAACATGGATTCTAGGAAACACAGGGGAAAGGGTTAGAAAAGAAGTCCTCAAAAAAGATGAAAGATGGTGGAAACAAGGAAGTGCAAAGCTTTATAGGAAAGATGATAACCAAAGGCAGAGGGCTTATGATGGATCATGTCTGGACTAACTGGCATCCATGCTCCAACAGAACTCCAACACGTGGGCAGCAGCCCTGTAACCTTATGCCACAGAATGTTAGAGAAATGTCATCACAGGAGACATTTAAAGAGATGGATGCTATCTTTACAAATGGCTCTGTAATTCCTAATGCTCAATAAAAAGAATGTGTTTTATCTTTGGACAAGAATATGGGGGCTGGCTACTGAATAGTAAATTTCAAAATATAGAGGGTCTCTTGTTCTAATGTTTAGCCAAGGACCAGGTAACACATTTATAACAGTTTTCCCCTCATTCAACTCACATTATTGAGCTTGTATCATATGCCAGTACTGTGATGGATCGTTTTTTAAAAACAAACATCCATGTCTTTAAGAAGTTTATAATCTCTATAAGTATGTCTTCCGAGTTCTAAGAAACTGAATTTAAAATGAACTTAAAAGTATGTGGTAGAGCAGTGATTCTCAAATGTTTATATGCATACAAATAACCTTGGGATCTTATTAACATGCAGGTTCTGATTCAGTGGGTCTGATTCAATGGAGCCTGAGATTCTGCATTTTAAACAACTTGCCAGGTGATGTTGATGTTGCTGGTCCATGGGTCACTCTTGAGTATCAAGAAGCTAGGACTCTAGCAAAAAGGATTTCTTGCTTTACCTTTTCTATTTATACTGACCTATAAGGTCCTAAATTTTTTTCTCTTTTCCTTGTTAACTCTCCTACCCATCTGTTCTTTCTAATAAAAAGAGAGTCTAGGGTAGAAAAACTTACCAAAAGCTTGCTCTTCTATTAGCTACAAAAGCAACTATTAGCTATACAGACCGCTGTTGTGAACATGTCAATCATCTATCTCATGTGATTACATATTTTTGTGGAATCCCTACTATTTCAAACAGGGCACCTAGATATTCAGTAAAAGAATAAACCGACTGGGAGCAGCAATTAATTCCAGTTAGGCCATATGGCAGTATAGAACACTGGCTGGAACCTGAAAACTCAATTTCACAAGAGTCTTACTTATTCTGAATTTTAATCATTATAGGATCAGCAAACATATGCCTACCAACTTGCTTCATTTACACAAAATTCTAAAGAAAAATCACACTGCATACTCAAAAATGACTGGTTTTTCCCAAATGGACTCAAAATTTCTCTTCTACTGGATTCTCAAAATCAAGTAGCTGCTGACAGCTCCAGTTTAATCTCTCTTTCAAACAAAATCTTCAAACAGTACTTTTAACAAATAGTATTGCTTGCTTTCTTACCATCTTCATTGTCAGCTCACAGTATAATTTTGCACAAGTATAATTTTCTCCAGTTCTGGATTCCTCATCTTTGGGGCTGGCTCAGCTGCTGACCCTCCTGTCCCTGTGAACTCCCTCCGTCGTGCCTGTCACTGCTGAGACACCCATCCCACCACATTCTCTCCATTTCACCTCTCTCCAGAATGGAGACATTATCATTTCTAACACATACTCCATCGCCTGTCCTATTAGAGCTAAGATACTTTCATCTCCTGTACATCTCATAATTTCAAGATAAGGACAGAAAAATCAGTTCTTGTTCTGTGAACTTTTGTCTCTGGTGCTTGAGAGACTATCCTGATATCCCCTGAACATGTTTTAGTGATAACATTTACTGCACCAGGGCCAAAATGATTTTCTGCCACTTTCAATTCTAGTTCAATAAAAGAATAAGAGCTTTGTTTCTAACCTCTGTCATTTTTAATACCATAAAATGATTTAAAAAATGTAAAATTGAGTTCCATTTCCTACTGGACTACCAATCTCATATTAGCTTTCCTTTTATCAAATTTATGAGAAAAGTCAGAAATTGCCTTTCCTTAAAAAAGATCAAAATCTCAGGATCTCCTGGGCAGCATGCTTGAATTGAATTTGAGCTCTCAATAATTGCTAGCCTGGAAGTCTTAAAGAAGTATAAAAGTTAGATACTTAAAGTTAGTTATGTCAGAAATAACAAACTGGAGGATTATCCCTTAGACTACTATCATCCAGAAATAATAAGGTTATTCTTAGAAAATTATCATCCTAAAAATATCACAGACATACTTATTACATTTCCAACTTGAGGAAGTCTATGGTTTTCTGAAACCACAGTATGAATGAAGTCCATGGTTTCTGAACTGCAAAGTGAAACAAATGTTTTTTGCAACATCATATTATGAAATGTTTCAGATACGCATAAAAGGTAAACGAACACCCATATATGTGTATACTCATAATCTAGATGCTATGATTCACATTTTGTTATATCTGCTTTGTCACTTATCCATCCATCTATCCATCTTGTTTTTGATGCATTCCAAAATAATGCAGATGTTGCTAGACTCTAGATGCATATATAATTAACTAAACTTCAATATTTACAGTTCCTTTAAACCAATAAGCTTTTGAAAGATGCCAATTCTTTTTTAAAATAATGGCTTAAGTAAACTATGCAACCAATTAGAAATCCTACATTCTAAATCCTAAACTTTTATTAATTCTCTTACTTTGAGTAATATCACATATCTTAGTTTTATCATCAACAAAAAAACAAAGGTTCTTGGTAGACATGATAGGAGGTCTTGATTATCAAATCATAAAATGAACATTGTGGTTATGACAGAATCCAGAAAAGAGAGACACTCCCTTAATATAATGAGATATAGCTACTGGAGATTATGTGGGCATAAAGTTTTCTATAAACTATAATAACTCAACAAGGCTCACAAACTCAAGAAGGAGCTTGAATGTGAGCATTTAATCATAATGCATCAGTCAGTCAGTCAGTTCAGTCGCTCAGTCGTGTCCGACTCTCTGCAACCCCATGAACTGCAGCACGCCAGGTCTCCCTGTCCATCACAAACTCCCGGAGTTCACTCAAACTCATGCCCATCGAGTCGGTGATGCCATCCAGCCATCTCATCCTCTATCGTCCCCTTCTCCTCCTGCCCCCAATCCCTCCCAGCATCAGGGTCTTTTCCAATGAGTCAGCTCTTCACATGAGGTGGCCAAAGTATTCGAGTTTCAGCTTCAGCATCAGTCCTTCCAATGAACACCCAGGACTTATCTCCTTCAGGATGGACTGGTTGGATCTCCTTGCAGTCCAAGGGACTCTCAAGAGTCTTCTCCAACACCACAGTTCACTATATATCTACGATAAAACAACTTGATTATTGAGGACTGAGTCACTCCAAGTGGGAATTTCATAACAAGGCACTAGCATCAAACTGGAATTTTCTTGGCTTTGTGAAGCCGTAGCTGGCTTATAAACTCCTTATTAATTAACTAGAGTAAGAACTGTCACAGGGATAGCTGCCCCTTCCTTTATGAGCTGTTTATTCCCCTACACTGATTTTTTTTTTTTTTTCTTTTAGAAGATTGGCCTGGAAGGGGCATTCTTTGAAGCCTGAAGAATCAAAGCTGCTGCAAAGCACTGCTGAGAGTTTCGAAAGAATTATGAAGAAACTACACTGGGCCTGAGGCGATAGGCTGAGATCTCCCTAAACAGGTCAGCAGTTGGTCTGCAAAATATTCCCACTGCCAAGGAGGCGGTGACATCTTGTGTAAATCAAAAACTAAAACCCTGAGATATCTCATTTCCATTTTAAATGCATGGGGGTTAAATATGGATATCTAGCACTTGAGAAGTTCCTGTGGGATTGATTTTTTTTTCCTGTCGTTTCTGAGCCCTTTGCTGGGCGTGATAAGAAGGACCGCATTTCATTATCAACCCTGCTAGTGCTGCACTTCAGGGAGACGAGATGAGGTAACACAGTTGGAGAGAAGATCCGGCTTCCAAAGGAGAAATGATTCACATGTTGTGATTACAAAAACCCACTTTAGGCTCAACTCATTTTCAACAGAATCATGAAATGAAATGAAATCCCAAGGAAATGAAATTTCCTGCATCATTTTGAAAATTAAAGAAAAAGAAAAATCATAGTGATACCATAAAAGAAATCAAATTTTTGAGGTTTCAAGGTTTGGTTGGTAATGTTTGCATTTTTCTAACATTTGAGAAAACAATCCCA
Source organism: Cervus canadensis (assembly GCF_019320065.1). Lineage (NCBI taxonomy): Eukaryota > Metazoa > Chordata > Mammalia > Artiodactyla > Cervidae > Cervus > Cervus canadensis. The sequence continues at coordinate 22,781,444 of NC_057386.1, forward strand.
AATAACATTTTGGGGGAGGCAACTGAAAAAAGAAAAACACAAGGTTAGGCGAATCTTCAATTGAATCAGACAATGTTACAGAAAAAACATCAGAACTTAGAATTCTGAGAGCTGGCCCAGTGCTCTTGCATTTCTCTCCCCTTTGCTCTAATTTCAGTGTAACACAGGAAGTGGATACAGGATGGATCTATATCAGAAATAAGAGAAAACCAGCGAATTAGAGATAACTACAACCAGGAGTGCTTCACACCACAAGTTTCTAGAGATCCACAAATAGATGAATACAGAGAGGCATTGTTTTTTTTCCACTGGCTTTCTATAAGCAGAAAAAATAGCACATGTTGGGACAAAAGACTAGATCCAGATCAAGTGAGATTTAAAATCAAGGCCAAAGCAAACATTGATAAAATGAAGACTGTAATTTCATATAAATGATCTTTTCACACAATGTATGAATAAAGAGGCCCCATTTATAGACAAATAGAAAAGCTTCTAGTATTAAAAAATTGATACTGAGGATTTTCTGAGATCTTTCAAGACAAATCCATTTCAAGTAGATAATAGGAATGTGCCCAAGTAATAATGATGGCTATAATTCTATCAGAAGTAAAGCAAATTCAGAGAACTAACTATAGGACTAAAGAGTAGTGCTCAGCTTATTCTAATGGATCAGTCCAACCTGAAGAGAGAAAGCTCAGTTATCTACCTGCTTCCCAGGTTTCATTTCAAAAGTCCTTTCACTCTTGATAGAACATGTTTTTCTGTTTAATGAGTTCAGTACTGGGAATGTTTAATAAAAATGTGTGAAAAAAACAAGATTAAAAACACCCACTTACTAAAAAGTTATTGTACACCAAAATTACTCATATAAAATATTTATGGATGACCAAAGGGAGAGAGGGGCTTCTATCTACTAATACCACCAAAATAGCCCAGTGTAAAAGAAAACAAAAATGGATCAATTTAATCTTATAGCTGGTACCAAATCCAAGACATTTACTCAAGGGAAAGAATAAACAAAATAATCATCATCATAAAATTAAAAAGGAGTCATACAAAAAAAAAATAAAAAGGAGTCATACACTTTAAGGTTGCTTTGAAAGTAGAGGAGACATTCTATGAAAGAACATATAATAAAATGATCTTCCTTTCCAGGTTAAGCCAAGAGACCAACGGTAAGTAATATTATATCAGTTTCACCTGTAGGACATTTCAGACTAAAAGAGCAACAAAAATAACCCTTTACTACTCCCAGTAAGTATATCTCCAAAAATCTTTAACACAATTGTGAAATCTCAACACAGACTCACTAAATAACAGAAAACTAATACAGGGATTTAGCAAATAATTGATAACTTGAGAGCCATGAAGTTGCGAATTTTTGTTTGCTTTCTTGGTTAAGGGTGAGAAACAGAGATAGGACTGGAAAAGGAAGAAATGAATTTTTAGACTTCAAGATGTGGTCAAATTATTGCTATGAGTTTGAAGCCTTTTCAGAGATCTTTTTAGATGGATTGCACTAGTACCTACTACCTTTTTTATTTCTGCATTGGCACTGCAACTCCAGTGAAAGTAGCAAAGTGAACAGAAAGAGAAGATATGAACCAATATCTAAACTTGTAACACAAATGTACCAACAACACATTTCACATTTCTTCTCTTGATAAGCACACTTCATCTGAATGCTTTTTGTTTGGGGATTTTAAGCTCAATAACCAGCACTTAGGAAAAGTAAAATTCTCCATGTAATTAATGGTGATAATATTGACAGCATATCACTTTGAAAATCTTGCTCTCAAGAGTTACATTGGACTAATACCTTGTCTTTCTTCCTATAATACAAAGACACAAGAACAATATATTCTTAAACTAAATTCTGTTTTAAAGCTAAATCCATGGTAAGCTGACAAGAAAAACTTGAAGTCCCCAAGGAGAACTGGAATTATTTCTATGATATTTGCACTAACATATCATGTTTCATGGAGAGCTATATGCTAACCACCCACAATGAGACATGTTCAAGATATTCTTTCAGTCTGTACTTTAAAAGCACTGGTTTTGTGCCATAATCCTGTTACATAAAGTTATTTCTTTATTTCTTTCCATTTCAATATGCTATTAATCTACCTGTCTCTTTTTGGAACTCCTTTAAGTTTCACAAAAGAAAACAGTACTCCAAGTTTGTTTCCATTGGCTCTAGACTTCACTTCCAACAGTGAGCATAAATGACTAGCTGTTCCAAAATGAGCCATGGAGAATTTATCCCTACCTCAGTAATAAAAATCTTCTATTTTTTTCACCCTTTTCCCCATCCTCAATGCATTCTTGCTGTTAGATGGCCTCCCCTGAATCAAACTTAAGAAATGCTCAACTGTTTCTGAAAACGCGTAAGAATGCCATCAAACGTCTGAGTACAGATCAAGTATGTTTCATTTCAGGTGTCTCACAGCTGGCGCTGGTCCTGCAGTGACCACTGTAATAAAACAGGAGGAGCCTCTGCCTGGCTTTCATCCTAATCATTCTCTAAAGAGCTTGGTGAAAACTTGGACTCAGAATGTGAATGCTGTTAGTTTTAGGGAGAAGGTTTAAATGAGGAGGCAGTTTGAAGAAGAGCCATGAACATCACAGCTCAGGACATCAAATACCACAACAGGACTTCATTTCCTTGGAATTACACAAAGTGCCATCCGTTTTTTATTTTGTCTTATATGGAAAACATTATCCTTCATTGGTAATACTCTTAAGCCAAAAAAACCCCATGAAGACAGAAATACAGATATGATTTTCAGTCTGGGAAGACAGAAAAGCTACTTGTACTGAAAAACAGATGAGCACTTGGAGGACATCCATGACTCAACACAACTATCATTTTCTGGGGTCAGTCACTCCAGGCAATAGAAAGGTGGCAAACAGCACATAACCGCTGTGATGAAGTCAGATGCTTTAATTTACAGCAAGTCCACAGTCATGGCAAACAGCACTGAATTCTGAGCCACCATAAAAATTACAGCCAAGCCCCCAGAGTTTACCAGGAATCAGTATTTTCCCGTCACTCCACTCAATTCTCAAGCAGCACAGTGTTGAGGAAATAATTAAAAGAATTAAAGCAAAGACACAACAAAGATAGAATGGAAAGTTTTGGTGGGGGGGAGTATATGTATATATGGCATTTATATTTATCTAGTGTCTTTCCCAGATTAGCCTGCTAGAGATTTCTTACCGACCTTTGGCTCTAATGTGCCAAGTTAGTAGTTTTAGACAGATTCCTACCTCCCCCACAAATTTACCAAACCCCTAAAGTTTTACTGCTTTAATATGACTCAAGATAAAACTTTTAAAGTGGCTTTCATTAATTCTTTTGCTGTTACTTGGCTATTTTCCATATACATTTAGCTCTCAAGTTTGATGATTTCCAAATTTCCTTTCATACCCAGCCTCTGGGAGAGATACAACTTCCACGCCAAAAAAAAGTAAATGTGACTGGCATTGTGCAAGCTTTCAGTGCTCTCGAAGCAACTGGTACCAATACATATAAGTACATAACATCAACCAGCCATACATGGGGCCATACACGCAACATGGCTGAAAAAGAAGATTCAGTAAGACAAGGGTTACATTATGGGATGATGATTGAATGGGTAAATTTAAGACAATTTCAAACAGCTTGCCAAAGGAAAGCTTCATTTTTCCATTTTCTTGTACAGTATCTAATTTCTGGCTCCTCATTTCCTCCTGATCTGATAATTATGAAATTCTAAATAAAGTGTCATCTTTCTTACAACAAATCAATGAACAGAAAGCTCCCATCAACAATGCAGATGTTTCCTAAAACCCCTGCTGATTATTTCCTGAATGTCTGTCCCACAAACCACACAGCAAGTCCTTTGAGAACAAGGAACCCTCTCTACCTCATAATAAATACAGCTTCTATGTGTGTGTGCAAGGGTGTGTGTGTATGAGTGTGTGTATGCACTTAAAAAAGAGAACTAAGAAGTAATATGTAAGTGGTAACAGTGAGATAACAGTGAGTCACCACAAAATCATCTTTTATTATCAATTTCAGATTGAAATTCAGTCCTTTCCAAGTGCTGTGCTGCAAATACGGGAAAGGAGAATTCCTATTCATTGTATATTTGTCTCCATAGATGCAGTAAAATTATTTTTACATTCCTTACCACAGATTTATACCATTAACACCACCACATACACAATTATATTTTGGGCATCCCTCTCCCTATAATACAGTTTAAAATAATTCCGTCTTTGTTCCTCATGCCATCCTTATAATAATCCTATAATACAAAGATCAGTTTTGTATTAAAAAAATTAAAAAATTCTTTAAGTTACTAACTGAGCCTTCAGATACACAACTAAGCCTACACTTACCTACTAATAAAAGTATAGGGAAGTTTGTTTTAAACACTTTTCCAACCTACCAAAAATTATAGATATTCTCACTTTTGCAAAAAGCTCTCATCTTTTGCATTCTGTTTGTTTCAATTATTCAGGGCAACCCAGGCTGATAATTACACAGTCCCCAGTTGCTGAGTAAAAGTGATGCTTAATTAGCCAGCAGGAAAGATCTATTAAGATCCAGCAGGGCATCTTGTGAAGTTCTCTCACATTCCTGGAGGGAATATATTCTGGCCATGCCCTTCTAAAGGATAAAACTCCTTGCTTCTAAGGAGTGGCAATGAGCGTTCTAAAGTACATGGTAAGATCTGTCTGCCACACAAGTGAAATCTCAGGTACAACCCTGCTGATGCTCGTCCTTTACTGAGAGTACACAGTTCACACGTTTCAAATCATGTTACCTCCGAGTCGAAAAAGACGTAAGCTGGTACTCACTTGCCCCCAACTCTCTTTCAGTTACCACACTGCAAACAGGAAGTGGCTGGGAAATATACTGTAATGGAAATTTTTTATTTCTTCCTCCATCAAGTAAGTCTATGCATCTGTCAGGTGCTCACATTCTAAAAGGCACAAACTAGGTGAGGGCCTTTAATTAAAATAAAAAAAATACTTCATGAGCATGATATTCCAATCAGTCCAAGATTAAGACATTTTACTAGGAAGAGAGAATCAACTGGACAAGTCTAGTTTAAGTTTTCTATTCGGGAAGGAGATGAGGATATAAAATCAGGACCAAAAGTCATAATGGAAATTATCTCATACTGCTTAACATGTCTCTTTCAGTAATTTGGACAAGCATAAATATTTAGCTTTTCACCCATTTTGCAAAAGTGTCCAATAAAGACTAACATAACAATCCAAAGCTAAAAGCAGAATAACTCTTTTAACATACATAATTATCAAAATACTTCCATTGTGGTAAACTAACTACCCTACATATGCCTGCCTACCTTCAGTGCAATTCAGTAAACATTTAAAAGCCTCTACCAAGTATAAAGAACTATAAAAAGTGTGTCTTACTTTGATAATTTATATACAATTAAAGTAGATTTTGTTGATTATAAATTGCTTTAAACTTTATGAAGAAGAATAATGGAACCGGTTTATACAAACCTAGCTTTGATTTGCTGCAAGCCCCGTAGAATATGGTCTCTGTTGTCCTTTGCACCAGCACTGAGGTTCTCATTCCGCAAACCTTCGGCCAGGAACTCCTCAGTATCTAAAAGAAAAGGAAAGCTGATCAACAGAAAAAAAAAAGGACTAAGAGAGAAGGAAAAACATCTCAAGGATTAACAAATGGGTATAATTTTCTCTTTAAAAACTTTAAAGTTGCAGAATAAGGTGATTTTAAGTAATGCCACAGAAGAGTATACTTCATAGTGGTTAAAATGGTAAAGCTTATGCTGTGTATATTTTGCTTCTAGTGCTTGTAATATGAAACTGTACTAGATATACTATCAAGATAATGTTATGAATTTATACAGTTGGGTTACATAAGCATATTAAAAATTTGTTTTACATTCTCACCACTCAACAACACCAAACAAAAAATCCTACATGGCCATAACCAGGACTTTTGATGGGGTATAAAGTTCTGGAAATAAAAATTTCACTAAGGACCACCATTAAATTCCAAGATGTATGTCATATCTATTGCATATGCCATTTAATAGGTTCCTCCAAGTTCCTCTGAAGGGTAAAGGATGAGAAGGTGAATTCAAAGGTAAAAAATAAATGCTATCTAAAATTCAATTAATGTAATATGCCATATTAATAGGATAAAAGACAAAGACCATGTGATTGTTTCAACAGATGCAGAAAAAGCATTCAACAAAATTCAACAGCAATTTATGATAAAACAAACAAACAAAAACACTCAACAAACTGGAAATAGAAGGAAACTTCCTTAGCCTCATAAAGATCATCTACAAAAACCCACTAACATCATACTTAATGATAGGTGAAAATCAGTATACAGATCCCCCCATTTTAAATAAAGTCAGGGTGCCAGATGGAGAAGGAAACAGCAACCCACTCCAGTCCTCTTGCCTGGAAAATCCCATGGACGGAGGAGCCTGGTAGGCTGCAATCCACAGGGTCGGGAACAGTCGGACACGACTGAGCGACTTCACTTTCACTTTTCACTTTCATGCACTGGAGAAGGAAATGGCAACCCACTCTAGTGTTCTTGCCTGGAGAATCCCAGGGATGGAGGAGCCTGGTGGGCTGCCGTCTATGGGGTCGCACAGAGTCAGACACGACTGAGGCAACTTAGCAGCAGCAGCAGGGTGCCAGAAAAGGGAGCTCTAAGGCCCTACCCACCGATGTCAATTGCAGACCCAACAGGAAGAAATATATCACTGTATCTCCAACAGGGAGAAGGTTGCTACTTTACTACAGCAGGAGGAAGGAAAAAATTTCTCCTTGTCCTGCAAGAGTCTGGCCAATGAGAGACTGTTAACAATAACTCAGTCAACAAGAAGCCATTATACTTGGAACTCCCAGTTTTCTCCAATGGTCTCTTTGCTTGTAACAGCTCCTCCCAATTCCTTCTTTTCTATAAAAGAAAGTTCCTCTCTTGTTTTCTGGGCTTGCCTGGGGATAACCATGATTGCACGTCCTTAATTGCAAGTCTTTGCTATTCCCAAATAAACCATTTTGCAGGTAAAATAAATGGTTGTTTTACTGTTTTAGGTCAACAAATGAAAGGCTGAATACTTTCCCCCTGTTCCTAAAGATCAGCAACAAGACAAGCTGTCTGCTCTTACCACTTATATTCAACATTGCACTGGTGCTAGACAGGGCAAATATGCAAGAAATGAAATTAAAAGAGTCTAGGTTAGAAAGAAAGAAGTAAACTATCTCTACATGCAGATGATATAATCTTGTACCTAGAAAACCCTAAGGAATCCTCTGACAACTATTAGGACTAAAAAATGAGTTCAATAAGTTTGCAGGATACAAGATTAATATAAAAAATCAGCTGTACTTCTATACAGTCGCAATGAACAAGCCAAGATTAAATTATGAAAAATTAAATTAGGAAAATTCCATTTAAGATAATATAAAACAGAATTAATACTGAGGAATAAATTTAACAAGAGAAGTATAAAACTTAAACTCTGAAAACTACAAAATATTATTGAAAGAAATGAAAGACCTTAAATTAAAGGAAGAAAATAAATGGGAAGTCATCCCATGTTTACATATGAGACTTATGGCTATTAATATGGGAATATTTCCATATTGATCTAAATAGTCAATGCAATCTCTATAAAAACTCCAGCTGGATTTTTTGCAGAAATTGAAAAACTAATCCAATAATTCATTTGGAAATTCGAGGTACCCAGAATAGTCAAAACAATTTTGAAAAAGGAGGACAACTTTGGAGGATTCCCATTTTCTGATTTCAAAACTTACTACAAAGCTACAGTAATCAAGACAAGATGGTACTGGTGTAAAGACAGACACACAGATCAAAGGAACAGAATTGGGAATTTAGAAGTAAACCCTCACATTTATATTCAATAAATTTTTGACAAGGATGACAAGATAATGCAATGGAAAAAACTGTTTTTCAATAAATGGTGCTGGAACAATTAAATATCCACATGCAAAGAAATGAAATTGAACCCTTACCTCATACAATATACAAAAATTAACTCAAAATGGATCATAGATCCAAACATAAATGCTAAAACTATAAAACATTAGAAGAAAATAGGCATAAATCCTTGTAACCTTGGATTGGATAATAGTTTCTTAGACATGATGCCAAAAGAACAAGCAACAAAAGAAACAAATTGGACCTCAAAATTAAAACTATTGTGGTTCAAAGGATGCTATCAAGAAAGTGAGAAAATTTTTGCAAATCATGTATCTAATAGGAGACTTATATACAGAATATATAAAAAGCTCTTACAGTTCAATAATAAAAGACAAATAACCCGATTTTAAAACAAAGAACCTAAATAGACATTTATCCAAAGATATACAAATGACTAATAAACACGTGAAAAGATGCTTAACATCAGTTGTTATCAGGAAAATAAAAATCAATGCCACACTGAGGTACCATTTCACATGGCTACTATCAAGAAGATGGACAATAATGAGTGCTGTTGAAGATGGAGAGAAATTAGGATCCTTACACATTGCTAGTAGGAATGTAAAATGGTGTTGTTACTTTGAAAAGTCTGGCAGTTCCTCAAAAAGCTAAAGAGAATTGCCCACCAATTCCACTACTAGGTATATACACAACAGAAATGAAAACAAGTGTTCAAATAAAAACTTGTACACAAATGTTCATAGCAGCATTATTCTTAACAGCCAATAAGTGGAAAAAATACCAACGCTCATCAACTGGTGAAGAGATAAACAAAATGTGGCAGCAATAAAAAGGGAAATGCTGATACATGCTACAATACAAATAAATCTCTGAAATCATAATTTCATCAGTCAAAAGAAACCAGTTGCAAGGGTCACATGTAGTATAATTCCATTTACATGAAACATACAGAATAGGCAAAAATCTATAGGAACAGAAAGTAGATAAGCAGATGCCTAGGGCTGCGGGAGAGAGGGATGCAAACTGAAGAATGAAGGCTAAAGGGGTTCAAGTTTTCTTTGGAAGATGATGAAAAATGTTCTAAAATTTATTGTGATGATGACTGTACAACTCTGTGAATACCATACTACAAGCCATTGGACTGTACCCTTTAAATGGAAAGGTTTTATGATATAAGAACTACATCTCAATGAAGCTGTTAAAAAATATAAACAAATGTATGAATGAGTGGATGAGTGAATAATATCATCTACACATACCCTTCTGAAATTTCAAAATTTGAGGGTGAAAACATTCTTTAAGTACCCAGACATAAAAAAAAAAGTGGTTTACAGAATAACAGAGTCAAAATGTCCTCTCCACAAAATAAGCACCAGAAGATGAAAGTTTTACAGTGTTTTAAAGGAAAAATACTGTGCTCAAGAATTCTAAACATAGTCAAGATGCTGGTTATATAACATGAAGGAGACCACCAAAACATTTTCAAACATTTGTGGCTCTGAATTTCTACCACTTACATTCTTTCCTGAATAAAATCTTTTCAACGACACACTGATCAACAGAAAGAAGTGGTGATGAAATTCAAACCAGCAAAATAAGTTTAAATATGATTTAAAACTTATTGTTAAACAGGAATTCTTAATTATTTGTTAAAAAATGCATCTGGATACTAGTTAGGAAAGAAATAGAGAAGAAAACAAGCTAAATTACTCATTTACATAAAGCTAATGGGTACTATGCCATCTTGGACAATGATAATTAAAGCAAATGGGTTTAACTATGATTTTGCAAACACTAATGTAATAAGTGTAATAATGGGTTTCCCTGGTGGCCCAGATGGTAAAGAAACCACCTACAATGCGAGAGACCTGGGTTCAGTCCCTGGGTTGGGAAGATCCCCTGGAGGAGGGCATGGCACCCACTCCAGCATTCTTGCCTGGAGAATCCCATGGACAGAGGAGCTCTGGCGAGCTACAGTCCGTGGGGTCACAGAGAGGCAGACACAACTGAGCGACTAAGCACAGCACAATGTGAACAAAAAATGTAAAGAGGAAAAAAATTTTTTTTAATATTCAGTGTAACAAAACAGAAAAATATAATGTAGCAAATAATAAAACTCATAAAATGATATATAACTGATGACAATAATTGTGAAAAATTAGAGTCCCCTATTAAAAACAAGCTATAAGGATATATTGTATAGCACGGGGAATATAGCCTATGTCTTATCATAAGCATAAATGGAGAATAATCTATAAAAATTTTGAATCACTATGTGGTACACCTGAAACTAATATAATATTGTAAATCAACTATACTTCAATTAAAAAAGAAAAAAGTTAACAGAAACAAGTGAAAAAAAAAACCGTAAAGAATTTCTATGTCAATTGGGATGGGGAATACATGTAAATCCATGGCTGATTCATGTCAATGTATGGCAAAAACCACTACAATACTGTAAACTAATTAGCCTCCAAATAATAAAGATAAATGGGAAAAAAAAAGAATTTCTATGTCAAAAGATACAGTTAATTTGATTACTGTTTAAAAGATACTCACCTGAAATAAAGTGAGACTGAAATTAAAAGAAGACAGGTGTGCAAAATTTCCTAAACAAATTTTCTTAAAAAGCAAGAATAGCAATAATTCATATCAAAGTAGAACACAAACAGGCCAACAGAGTCATTTTATTTTATATAAAGCACAATCCATAATAGAAATGACCGGTTATGTGCTAAATATATATGTGCTGAAATATATACAGTGAAAAATTCAAGAACTATAAGTAGAAATTACTGAAATACAATTGTAAAGTCACTACTAGTCTCTAATAGACCACATGGATAAAAATATATAATTATAGAGGGCAGTTATGTCCAATAGAAATAAAATTACACACGTAATTTAAAATTTTCTAGTAGCCTCATTTCAAAAGATAGCCCCAAAAGAGATTAAAATTAATTTTAGTGATATTTATTTTATTTAACTCAACAGATACAAAATATTGTGATTTGGGGCTTCCCTGGTGGCTCACTGGTAAAGAATCTACCTGCCAATGCAGGAGACATGAGTTCTATCCCTGATCGGGGAAGATCCCACATGCCATGGAGCAACTAAGCTCGTGTGCCGCAACTACTGAGTCTGTGCTTTAGTCTGGGAACTGCAACTACTAGGCCCACCTGTCGCAACTACTGAAGCCCAAGCACCCGAGAGCCCGTGCTCCTCAACAAAAGAAGCAACAATAGAAACAATGAGAAGGCTGCATATACCACAACGAGAGAGTAGCCGCTGCTTGCCACAACTAGAGAAAAGCCTATGCAGCAATGAAGATCCAGCACAGGCAAAAATAAATAAATAATTTTTTTTTAACCAAAATAGTATGATTTCAATATGTAATGAACACAAAATAATTATTGAGCTATTTTACCTGTTTTTGTATTATATCTTCAAAACCTATGTGCATTTTACACTTAACAACACATATCATCAGTTCAGACTAGTCACATTCAAATGCTCATATTTATGAAAATTAAGCACTGGATTATAAAAAAATCAATAATTTCTTAAAAACTCAAAATTAGAAAGATCTATTTTATGACTAAAACAAAATAAAACAAGAACTTAACATTAAAAAGAGTAAAAAAGTCTCTCCATACTTAGACATTTGAAAACACATGCACACATACATTGTGGGTTGTAGAGGAAACTCAAAACTATAATTACCATCTATTGAGAAAATAGCCTGTGTAAATTATTATGAAATATAACCAGCATTGTACAGAGTGATCTCTTATTTATAGACCTCAATATTTCCAATATTAAATAAGAAAGAATGAAAAGAAATGCATGAAGCAACAAATTTAAAAAATCAGAAAAGAGCAATAAACCAGTCTATGGAAAGCAGGAGAAAGGAAACAATAAAGATAAAAACAGAATGAAAAAGTTAGAACAGTGGTTGTCTAACAGTGCTCTCTGGAGTCATGAGCGTCTGATAAGAGAAGGAGTTGGAAGGGTGTCAATTGAGTGAGACTCTGGGAAACTCCCTTCCTTCCCCTACAATTCCCCTTTACTTTAATCACAAGTGCTTGGCTTTTATCTATTTACACAGTGGGATTTCACATAAGATTTTAACTTTGAAAAGGGTTCCATTGCACAACTTAGTGGCTAAAAAACCACTTAAAAACCATTACTTTCACTGAACTTAAAAATAGTGAGAAAAACATATATAAATGCTAAATAAGTATAAGAGCTGGAATTTTTCAGGGGTTAGGGGGAAATCCAATAAATTGATGTACCATCAGCAAATGTAATCAAGGAAAAAGGAAAGAAAGCACAAATATACAGAAATTAGGCAGAATAAAAAGAAGCAACAAAAAACACAATTTTTTAAGATAATGAAACATTTGACAAAATTGGTGAGATTTCAGGTTAATTTTCTTCTTTGTGCTTTTATGTCTATGTAAATTTCATGATAGCATCATTTTTATCCCTTTAAAAGATAATTTCCAAAAATAAAATGCCATGTAAACAAAATTAAATGTCATGCAAATAAACTCTCAGTGAAAGTTTCTGAGAAAAATATAAATTTCTAAAACTGAACTGAGAAATGGAAAACCTGACTTCTGAACAGGCTAAAAACCAGGGGAAAAGAAGAATAGGTTGCTAAAATGTTTCTCTAAAGTCATATTAATATAATTTTTAAGATGCTTTGCAAATCTTTAAGTAATGAATAATTTCTGGTTCTATGTAAATTATTTCAGAGCCTAGAAAAAGAAACTTCTCATATTATTTGGTATAATCTAGCATAACCACAGTTCTAAAAGAGCACAAAAAGGAATCAGTTTAAAGTTAATACAGAGGGAAGGGTGGGATGAAGCGATAGTTAAGGAGTTTGAGACGGACATGTATACACTGCTCTGTTTAAAATGGTTAGCCAGTGGGGACCTACTGCGTAGCTCAGGGAACTTTGCTTGGAACATTTGCTAGAACGAAATGATCTAGATGGGAAGAGAATTTGAAGGGGAATGGATGCATATGCATATATGACTGAGTCATTTTGCTGTGTACCTGAAACGAACACAACTAGTTTCATGTATATTATACTCCAATATAAAAGTTTAAAATTTTTTAAATTAAAATTTTAAAAGTTAATATAGACACAAAAATCCTACATAAAACACCAGTAGATCACACCTAACAGTATATTAAAAGACTAATACAGTTTATCCTGGTAATATAAAAATGTTTCAATATTATTGACATATTACATACTAATGCATCTCTTATAAGTAGTGTTAGTTGCTCAGTAATGTCTAACTCTGCAATCCCATGAACTATAACTGACCAGGCTCCTCTACACATGAAATTCTCCAGGCAAGAATACTGGAGTGGGTAGCCATTATCTTCTCCAGGGGATGTTCCTGACCCAGGGATCGAACCTGGATCTCTGAAATTGCAGGCAAATTCTTTACCATCTGAACCACCAGGGAAGCCCATTTATATAATAGGTTAAAAGAGAAGTTTATACAAACCATTTGGCAAATGACAAAACTTTCTCTGATGATATTTATTATCTGTTTGTGACAAAACTATATTGTGTGTGTGTGTGTGTGTGTGAGTTGCCCAGTTGTGTCCAACTCTTTGCGACCCCATGGGCTGGAGCCTGGTGAGCTACAGTCCATGGGGTCACATATGTAAGTAAAAGAATACCTTCTAAACTAGCTTCATATTTATGGCTGAAAAACTAAATCATTATTATTAAAGATTGTTTTTTCAGCTACTCCCACTGTCAGATAATGTCGTTGTGGAGGTTTTACACAAAAAGAAGTCTTAGAAGGAAAAAGAAGTCATTATGTGCAGCTATTATGACCCAATATGTATAAGCTTGAAGTATGAACTTGGAAAACTTTTGGAAATTTTAAGAATTCACTTGGGTAACCAGAAAATAAATGCTTTAAAAATTGACAGCTTTCTGGGCAACAGAAGAATAGCTTGTGTTGGAATGACTTTCCCACAGATAAGAATTGTTAACACTAGACAAAAAAATTAAGAGCACCTATTTTATGGCAGTGAACAGTAGCCAAGGGCTTCCCTGGTGGCCCAGTGGTAAAGAATCTGCCTGCAATGTAGGAGACACAGGCAGGAGACAAGGGTTTAATCCCTGGATCGGGAAGATCCCCTGGAAAAAGGAAATGGCAACCCACTCCAGTATTCTTACCTGGAAAATCCCAATCCATGGGGTCACAAAAAGTCAGATACAACTAAACAAAAAACAATGAAAGCAGTAGCCAAAACAGACAGAAATTGGTGGGGATTTGATCCTTGAAAGAACAGAACTATTGGGTGAGACTTTTATTTATATAGCTTTTCACCTAAAGGTACTCCCAGTTCATTTGGTGTAGAGTGGCTGGGGAGCACCCTTAGGCAAAAAGCTTAGTGGACTGTGGAAAACACCAAATGCCACACCTTAACATATATTTGGAGTCTCAGAAGAAGATTAAAACCAAAATAGGACAGAAAATATACCAGAAGAAACAATAGAAAAAATAACAGTCAAAATTTTCCCAAATTTTGTGAAAAAATAGCAATTTACAGATTTAAAAAGCTCAGTGGAAGTTCAGTTGGATAAATATAAAGAAAACTAAACACAGGTAAATTACAGGCAAACTGCTGAAAACCTAAGATAAAGAAAAGAATTTCAAAGAAGCCAGAGAAAATGATTCATTACAGACAGAAGAATAATGATAGGAATGAGAGTTGACTTTTCATCAAAAATAAAGGAGGCCAGAAGATGCTAAAATAACATATTTAAAATTTTGAAAAGAAAAAGGGAAAAAACTTGTCAACCCAGAATTCTATATCCAGTGACAAAAACTATCAAAATGTAAAGACAAGGCTTCAGCCTCCGGGTCCCGTTCCATCTTTCCACCCTGCGACCAGCAGCAGAGAAAAACTAATTCCATATCATTTTTTTGCCCCGTACACACTTTGAGGCGAGCAAAAAGATTTGAATAAATTTTAACAATGAGGGAAATCGTGCACACCCAGGCCAGTCAGTGTGGCAATCAGATCGGTGCCAAGTTCTGGGAAGTGATCAGTGATGACCATGGCATCGACCCTGCCAGCACCTATCATGGGGACAGAGACCTACAGCTGGACCGCATCTCCGTATACGACAATGAAGCCACAGGTGGCAAATATGTTCCTCGTGCTATCTTGGTGGATCTAGAACCCAGAACCATGGACTCTGTTTGCTCAGGTCCTTTTGGTCAGATCTTCAAACCAGACAACTTTGTTTTTGGTCAGTCCAGAGCAGGCAACAACTGGGCCAAGGGCCACTATACAGAGGGGGCCAAGCTGGTTGACTCGGTCCTGGATGTGGTTGGGAAGGAAGCCGAGAGCTGTGACTCTCTGCAGGGCTTCCAGCTGACCCACTTGCTGGGCGGGGGCACTGGTTCCGGAATGGACACCTTGCTCATCAGCAAGATCCGTGAAGAGTATCCTGACCACATCATGAACACCTTCAGCGTGGTACCCTCACCCAAAGTGTCCGATACTGTGGTTGAGCCCTACAACGCCACCCTCTCCATCCATCAGCTGGTGGAGAACACTGATGAAACCTACTGCATTGACAACAAGGCCCTTTATGACATCTGTTTCCGCACCCTCAAGCTGACCACGCCAACCTACGGAGACCTGAACCACCTCGTCTCGGCCACCATGAGTGGTGTCACCACCTGCCTCCGCTTCCCCGGCCAGTTCAACACTGACCTCTGCAAGCTGGCAGTTAACATGGTGCCCTTCCCGCGTCTCCACTTCTTCATGCCTGGCTTTGCCCCCCTAACCACAGTGGCAGCCAGCAGTCTCGGGCCCTCATGGTGCCTGAGCTCACCCAGCAAGTCTTTGATGCCAAGAACATGATGGCTGCCTGTGACCGCCATGGCCGGTACCTCACCATGGCCGCTGTGTTCCGTGGGTGGATGTCCATGAAGGAGGTGGATGAGCAGATGCTCAACGTGCAGAACAAGAACAGCAGCTACTCCGTGGAATGGATCCCCAACAACGTCAAGACAGCTGTTTGCAACATCCCACCCCGTGGTCTCAAGATGGCAGTCACCTTCATTGGCAACAGCACAGCCATCCAGGAGCTGTTCAAGTGCATCTCGGAGCAGTTCACTGCCATGTTCCTCCGGAAGGCCTTCCTCCACTGGTACACAGGTGAGGGCATGGATGAGATGGAGTTCACCGAGGCTGAGAGCAACATGAACAACCTCGTCTCCGAGTACCAGCAGTACCAGGATACCACCACAGAAGAGGAAGAGGATTTCGGTGAGGAGGCCGAAGAGGAGGCCTAAGGCCAAGTCCCTATCACCTTAGGCTTCTCAATCCCCTCAGCCTTCTTCCTCAACAACCCCTTTCCTCTCCCTCAGAATTTGCATTTTCTGCCTCTATCTTGTTTTTTCTTTTTTGGGGGGGATTCTAGAACAGTGCCTGGCACATGATAGGCGCTCAATAAATATTTGTTGTTTGTTGAATGTCTCTTCTCTCTTTCCACTCTTGGGGAACCTAGATTTCTGCCATTCTGGGTAACCCTGTCATTTTCCTGCTGGTGCCCACTCCTCCCATCTGTCCAGTTAACATTTCCCTCTCTGGTTTCGAGATAACTCTCCAAGAGGCTGGGTCTCCTCACATCTCATTTAGAACCATGTGCTGAAAACCTGGATAGGTGATTGCCATCCCAGGCTGGTGTGCTGGCCCAGGGGAAAGGAAACTGAGCAGCAGGTAGAAGTCCCTACAAGAAAGGGTTGGGTTTTGGAGAGGGGCATCCAGGGTACTGAAGTCCTAGGTGCCAGGTATCTCCCCACTCCTCTCAGCTTCTGCGGAGGTGTTGACAGTATTATCTTCATTTTCAGTCTCCTTCCAAGCTCTGTCCTAAGCTATTACCTTTGCAAGTTTCTGGCCCCCACCCTATCAAGTGGGAACCCCTTCCTCTTCCACTTTATCTCCTTCATAATAATGTTGGATCCCCTCCTTTCCCCTGTTTGAGAAAGTGGGGAGAAGCAAGAGATAGCCTTGGTCTCTCAGCCTCCAGAAAGTCCCTCCCCACCCCATCTTTTCTTACCAAAAATATATCAGCCCCTTCTGTACCTATATGGAAAGGTATGTGCTGCCACCTAAACGTCATTCCCCAGAGAGGGGACAGAACACCTTCCATCTTTTGGCAAACATCTCATCTCTTCTGCTACTGCTTCCCCCACTCTTGATTTTGTCCTATTCTGCACTTCAGATTTCTATTGTGTTGAACTTGCTGCTTTTTTTCATATTGAAAAGATAACATTGCCCGAAGAGCCAAAAATAAATGGGAACTGAAAAGAAAAAAAAAATGTAAAGAAAAAATAAAGACACTTTTCAGATGAACAAAAACTGAGAAAAATTTTTGCTAAGAAACCTGCTCTAAAAAGAAATCTAAATGAAATTCGTCAAGCTGAAGGGAACTGACACTAAAGGGAAACTCAGATCAACAGCAGTACCAAAATGCTAAATATGTGAGTAAATATAAAACATTATCACTTTTTTCTCTTAAACTCTTCAAAAGATAACTGGCAATCTGAAGCAGAGATTATAAAACTGCACTGCACAGCTTATGGGAGAAAGAAATGGCAACCCACTCCAGCATCTTTGCCTAGAGAATCATGGACAGAGGAGCCTGGTGGGCTGCTATCCATAGGGTCGCATAGAGTCAGACATGACTAAAGCGACTTAGCATTAGCATGCACAGCTTATAATATATATATAGAGATAAAACAGAGAGGATGGGGAAAGGAGAGTAAATGAAGCAACTTTAGTGGTATAAAATTAATTCTGAGTAGCCTGTGATAAGTTAAGGAACATACTGTAATCAATGGAACAACCCTAACAGACAAAATAAAGAGGAACAATTTTTTTTAAATAGAGAAATCAAAATGGAATATTAAAAAGCATTTGACTAACTTTTTAAAAGGGCAAGTGTAGCCAAAAATGTGACAGTTGGAAAAGAAATAGTTCAATGGTAGACCCTAAATCTATCCATAGCAATAGCTGCATTAGTTGTAAATGAACTAAACACTTCAATTAAAAAGCAGAGACTGTCTGACTGAATAAAAATGCAAGACCCAATTATATTCTGTCTGTCTACAGGAGACACTTTTTTTCCTTCCAGTTTTATTGAGATATAATTCACATACAGCACTGTTTAAGATGTATAACATAATGATTTGACATACATATGCCATGAAATGAGTACCACAGTAAAATTATACTTATCATCTCATACAGATAGAAAATTAAAGAAATAAACTTTTTTTCCTTATAATAAGAACTCTAAGCATTTACTCTCTTAACAACTTTTATATATACTGTTGCTATTGTTGTTTAGTTACTAAGTTGTGTCCTATTCTTTCACGACCCCATGGACTGTAGTCTGCCAGGCTCCTCCGTCCATGGGATTTCCTAGACAAGAATACTGGGATGACCTGCCATTTCCTTCTCCAGGTGATCTTTCCAATCCAGGGATCAAACCTGTGTCTCGTGCATTGGCAGCCAGATTCTTTACCACTGAGCCACTAGGGAAGCCCTATATATACTGTACAACAGTGTTAATTATATTTACCATGTTATACATTATATCCCTAGTACTTACTTATGACTGAAAGTTTGTAACTTTTGACCATTCATCCAATTCCCTCTCCCCCAATGCCCAAATTGTGCTAATCACAAATCTGATCTCTTTTTCTATGGGCTTGATTGTTTTTGAAGTATAATTGACCTAGCAGTATGTCAGTTCCTGGTATACAACATGCATGCACACTGTTGTTTCAGTCATGTCCTACTCTTTGTGACCCTGTGGACTGTAGCCCACCAGGCTCCTCTGTCCATTGGATTCTACAGGCAAGAATACTGGAGTGGGTTGCCATGCCCTCCTCCAGGGAATCTTCCCAACCTAGGGATCAAACCCAAGTCTCATTATGTCTCCTGCATTGGCAGGTAGGTTCTTTACCACTAGAGCCACCTGGGAAGCCCAGTATATAACACAGTGATTTACAATTTGTATACACTTAAAATTGATCACCACAGTAAGTCCAGTTATCATCTGTCACCATCCAAAGATACTACACAGTTACTGACTATATTCTCCACACTGCACACTTCATATCCATGGCTCATTTATTTTGTAACTAGGAGTTTGTGCCTCTTAGTATCCCTCACCTCTCTCCTTCCCCTCCCTGCTCTCCACTCTGGCAGCCATCTCTTTGTTCTCCATAGCTATGACTCTGTGTCTGTTTTGTTATGATTGTTCATTTGTTGTTTTTTTTAGATATACATATAAGTGAAATCATATGGTATTTGTCTTTCTCTGTATGATTTATTTTACTTAGCAGCGTAATACCTTCAAGGTCATCCTTGTCTTGTTCCTGACCTTAGAGGAAATGCATTCAGCTTTTCATCATTCAGTATGATGTTAGCTATAGGCCTGTCACATATGGCCTTTCTTATGTTGAGATATATTCCCTCTATATCCATTTTGTTGAGAGTTTTTATCATAAATGGATGTTGAATTTTGTCAAAATCTTTTTTCGTAACATGATGATCATATGATTTTTATTCTTCAATTTGTTAATGTGGTGTATTACACTGATTGATTTGTAGATACTGAATCATCATTGCATCCCTGGGATTAATCCCACTTGATCATGGTATATGGTCCTTTTAACGTATTTATTTGGTTTGTTAATATATTGTTGAGGATTTCTGCATTCGTGTTCATCAGTGATATTGACCTGTAATTTTAATTATTATATCTTTGTCTAGTTTTGGTATTAGGGTGATACTGCCTTCACAGAATGAGTTCTCAGAAGCATTCTTCCCTCAGTAATATTTTTTGAATAGTTTGGGAAGGATAGGTGTTAATCGTTCTCTAAATGTTTGGTAGAATTCACCTATAAAGCCATCTGGTCCTGGAATTTTGTTTCTTGGGAGTTTTTAAAACACTGATTCAATTACTGGTAATTGGTCTATTCATGTTTTACATTTCTTCCTGATTCAGTCATGGGAGAGTGTACATTTCTAGAAATTTGTCCATTTCTCCTAGGTTGTCCATTTTATTGGCATATAATTATCATACTAATCTACAAGAGACACATTTTAAATATGAAGACACAGAGAAAATAATCTTTAAAAATAGTGGAAATATATATATGTATATATATGTATATTTATATGGATAACTGATTCACTTTGGTGTACATCTGAAACTAACACGTTGTAAATCAACTATATTCCAATAAAGACACAGGCTGGAAAAAAGAATAGAAATTATACAGTATGCTAACAGTAAGCATAAGGAAGATGGAATGGCTATATTAATGTCAAAGCAGACTTCAGGACATGGAATATTACCAGATATAAAAAGGGATATTTCATAATGATAAAAGGGCGAAGTCATCAGGAAGACAGAAAAATTATAAATGTGTATGCACATAACAGGAGAAGGAAATGGCAACCCATTCCAGTATTCTTGCCTAGAGAATCATGTGGACAGAGGAGCCTGGTGGGCTACTGTCCATAGGGTCGCACAGAGTCAGACACTACTGAAGCAACTTAGCATGCATGTATGCACTGGAGAAGGAAATGGCAACCCACTCCAGTATTCTTGCCTGGAGAATCCCAGGGACAGAGGAGCCTGGTGGGCTGCTGTCTATGAGGTAGCACAGAGTCAGACACCACTGAAGTGATTTAGCAGCAGCAGCGTGCACATAACAAAATAGCTTCAAAACACTTGAAGCAAATTCCAACAGAACTAAAGTGAGAAAAAAACATAGTTGGAAATTTTACTACCCTCTTTAAGAAACTAATAAAACTACTAGATAAATAATCAGTAAAGAGATAGAGGACCTGAGCAACACTATCAACTTTGATCTAATTGGCATTCACACAATGCCACATCTAACAACTACAGAATATACTTTTTTTAAGTGGATGAAGTGTTCACCAAGTGTTCACCAAGATATACATTATTCTAGGCCATAAAATAAGTCTTATAAACACCAAAAATCTAAAATCTTACAGTATGTTCTCTAATCAGAAAGAATTAAGTTAGAAATCAATAACAATGAGATATCTAAAAAGCCTCAACTATTTGAAGAAACATAAATCAAAGAGGAAATATTCTTCTTTTAATAAACTGAGTGATTATAAAATAAAAATATTATAAAAATAAAAAAATTATAAAATCCATCCAAATTTGTAAGATGCAGCTAAAGCCACACTTAAGGGAAACACACAGCTTTAAATGTTTATGGTAGAAAAGAAGAAAAGTTTAAAATCAATGATCTAAGTTTTCATCTTAAGAAAATAGAAAAAGAAGACCAAATTAAACTCCAAACAGGAAAAAGAAAATAATAAAAAATAAGAATGGAAGTCAATTAAATAGAAAGCAGAAAAAGCATTGGTTGGTTCTTTTAAAAGACCAATAAAGTTGATAAGTCCCTAAAGATTTTATTAAGATTCATTAAAGGAATGCAGAGAAATACCAGTATCAGATTGAGAGGAGAAAATGAAGAAAAGGTATTTCTCAGATTTTAGAGAACAAACACAAACATATTTACCTCTCCCTGATAAAAAAGGCATTACTACTCATTGTATTAATAGAAACATTGGAAAATAAATCAATTGATATAAGGAACACCATTACAATTATTTACAATCCCATCACTCATTCAGTTTTTATTCTGTGCTAACATAACTTTATTTTCATTTACAAAAATGAGATATCAAAAGTTATGAACTTTTGCCACTAAACACTGGTTATATCAAAGATCATATAGTGAAGTATTTTGTAACCAATTAAAAATAATATTCATGAGGAAATTGAAGGAATTCAAGTATTCTCACAGCATATTTTTAACACAATACTGAAGGAAAAGGAGAAGAGGAAGATGAAGAAAAAAGGAAAGTGGGCGGGGAGGAGGAAGACTGAAGGACTGACATTACTCAACTTAAAGACTTACTACTATGATGCAGTGATCAAGATAGAGGAGTATCATTGGAAGAACAGACACAGATTAATGGAACAGAACAGAGAACATAGAAATAGACCTATACAAACACAGTCAGTTGATCTTTGAAAAAAGGTGTAAAGCAATTCAACCAAGAGAGGATAAGCCTTTTTAACAAATTGTGCTGGGACAACAAACCAACCAAATTAAAAAAAAAAAAAAAGCACAGCTTTCACTTTATACAAAAATTAATTCAAAGTAAATCATAGACTGAAATGCACACAGTAGAAAATATAAGTGGCCTTGGGTTTGGCAATGGGTTTTTAGTTATAAGACCAAAAGCATGATCCAGTGATCCATGAAAGAAATAATTTAGACTTCATAAAAATGAAAAACTGCTACTCTACAAAAGATAGTGTTAAGAGAATGAAAAGACAAGCCACAGACTGGTAAAAAATCTTTACAAAACACATACCTAAAAAAGGACATGTATGCAAAATAGTTACGGAACTCTTAAAACTCAATAATAAGAAAACAAACAACCCAATTTTAAAATGGACATAAAAGGTGAACAGAGACCTCACCAAAGAAGATACACAGATAACAAAAAAGCATATCAGCATAATCATATGTCATTAGGGAACTGCAAATTAAAAGAATGATATATCACTATGTACCTATTAGAATGAATAAATTTTTAAAAATTGACAATACCAATGACTGACAAGGATGCAGAGCAACCAGAATCTCATTAATTGCTGATGGGAATATAAAATGGTATATCCACTTAGGAAGATGGCTTGGTTTCTTACAAAGCTAAATGTAGTCTTACCATAAGATCTAGCAATCATACTCCTAAGTATTCACCCAACTGACTTGAAAACTTAAGTCCACAGAAAAATCTGCACATTTAGATTAGAGCAGCTTTATTTACTCTTGCTAAATTTTTGGAAGCAATCAAAATGTCCTTCAGTAGGTGAGTGGATAAATAGATTGTGATATATACAAACAGTGGAATACTATTCAGTGCAAACAAGAAGTGAACTCTCAAGAAATGAAAAAACATTGGGGAACCTTAAATGTATTAAAGAAATGGAGTAGCCATCATAGTCAACAAAAGAGTCCGAAACGCAGTACTTGGATGTAATCTCAAAAATGACAAAATGATCTGTGTTTGTTTCCAAGGCAAACCATTCAATATGACAGTAATGCAAGTCTATGCCCCCACCAATAATACTGAAGAAGCTGAAGTTGAATGGTTCTATGAAGGTCTATAAGACGTTCTAGAACTAACACCCAAAAAAGATGTCCTTTTCATTACAGGGGACTGGAATGCAAAAGTAGGAAGTCAAGAAATACCTGGAGTAACAGGCAAATTTGGCCTTGGAGTACAGAATGAAGCAGGCAAAGGCTAATAGAGTTTTGCCAAGAGAACACATTGGTCATAGCAAACACCCTCTCCCAACAACAAAGAGAAGACTCTACACATGGGCATCACCAGATGGTCAATACCGAAATCAGATTGATTATATTCTTTGCAGCTAAAGATGGAGAAGCTCTATACAGTCAGCAAAAACAAGACTGGGAGCTGACTGTGGCTCAGGTCATGAACTCCTTATTGCCAAATTCACACTTAAACTGAAGAAAGTAGGGGAAACCACTATACCATTCAGATATGACCTAAATCAAATCCCTTATGATTATACAGTGGAAGTGAGAAATAGATTCAAGGGATTAGATCTGATAGACAAAGTGCCTGGAGAACTATGGCTGGAGGTTCATGACACTGTATAGGAGGCAGGGATCAAGACCATCCCCAAGAAAAAGAAATGCAAAAAGGCAAAATGGTTGTCTGAGGTGGCCTTACAAATAGCTGTGAAAAGAAGAGAAGCGAAAGGCAAAGGAGAAAAGGAAAGATATATTCATTTGAATGCAGAGTTCCAAAGAATACCAAGGAGAGATAAGAAAGCCTTCCTCAGTGATCAATGCAAAGAAATAGAGGAAAACAATAGAATGGGAAAGACTAGAGATCTCTCCAAGAAAATCAGAGATACCAAGGGAACATTTCATGCAAAGATGGGCACAATAAAGGACAAAAATGGTATGGACCTAACAGAAGCAGAAGATATCCAGAAGAGGTGGCAAGAATACACAGAAGAACTATACAAAAAAGATCGTCATGACCCAGATAATCAGGATGGTATAATCACTCACCTAGAGCCAGACATCCTGGAATGTGAAGTCAAGTGGGCCTGGGAAGCATCACTACAAACAAAGCTAGTGGAGGTGATGGAATTCCAGTTGAGCTATTTCAAATCCTAAAAAATGATGCTGTGAAAGTGCTGCACTTAATATGCCAGCAAATTTGGAAAACTCAGCAGTGCCCATGGGACTGGAAAAGGTCAGTTTTCATTCCAATCCCTAGGAAAGGCAATGCCAAAGAATGCTCAAACTACTGCACAATTGCATTCACCTCACATACTAGTAAAGTAATGCTCAAAATTCTCCAAGCCAGGCTTCAACAGTACATGAATCGTGAACTTCCAGATGTTCAAGCTGGATTTAGAAAAGGCAGGGGAACCAGAGATCAAATTGCCAACATCTGTTGGATCATCAAAAAAGCAAGAGAGTTCCAGAAAAACATCTATTTCTGCTTTATTGACTATGCCAAAGCCTTTGACTGTGTGGATCATCACAAACTGTGGAAAATTCTGACTGACTTGCCTCTTGAGAAACCTGTATGCAGGTCAGGAAGCAACAGTGAGAACTGGACATGGAACAACAGACTGGTTCCAAATCGGGAAAGGAGTATATCAAGTGTGTATATTGTGACCCTGCTTATTTAACTTATATGCAGAGTACATCATGAGAAATGCTGGGTTGGATGAAGCACAAACTGGAATCAACACTTACAGGAGAAATATCAATAACCTCAGATATGCAGATGACACCATCCTTATGGCAGAAAGCGAAGAAGAACTAAAGAGCCTCTAGATGAAAGTGAAAGAGGAGAGTGAAAAAGTTGGATTAAAATTCAACATTCAGAAAACTAAGATCATGGCATCTGGTCCCATCACTTCATGGCAAACAGATGGAGAAACGGTGGAAACAGTGGCAGACTTTATTTTGGGGGGCTCCAAAATCACTGCAGATGGTGACTGCAGCCATGAAATTAAAAGATGCTTGCTCCTTGGAAGAAAACTTTTGACCAACTTAGACAGCCTATTAAAAAGCAGAGACATTACTTTGCCAACAAAGGTCCATCTAGTCAAAGATATGGTTTTTCCAGTAGTCATGTATGGATGAGAGAGTTGGACTATAAAGAAAGCTGAGCACCAAAGAATTGATACTTTTGAACTGTGGTGTTGGGGAAGACTCTTGAGAGTCCCTTGGACTGCAAGGAGATCCAGCCAGTCCATCCTAAAGGAACTCAACCCTGAATATTCATTGGAAGGACTGATGCTGAAGTTGAAACTTCAACACTTTGGCCACCTGATGCAAAGAACTGACTCATTTGAAAAGACCCTGATGCTGGGAAAGATTGAAGGCAGGAGGAGAAGGGCACGACAGAGGGTGAGATGGTTGGATGGTATCACCAACTCAATGGACATGAGTTTGAGTAAACTTCGGGAGCTAGTGATGGACAGGGAGGCCTGGTGTGCTGCAGTCCACGGGGTCACAAGGAGTTGGACACGACTGAGCAACTGAACTGAACTGAACTTATGTGAAAGAAGCCTATCTGTGAAAAAAGCCAATCTGAAAAGGTTACATACTGTGGGGTTCCCACTACATAACATTCTGGAAAAGACAGCAATATAAAAAAATCTGTGCTTGGCAAGAGGTTCAAGAGGAGTCAGAGGGATGAATAGATAAAGCACAGGAGACTTAGGGCAGTGAAACTATATCATATGACACTTTAATGTTTGACACATGGCATTTTGTAATTGCCAAAACCTACAGGACTTTACAACACAAAGAATGACCTTTAATGTCTGTAGATTTCAAAAAATCATTTTGCAGGTTGGGGGATCTCAGGGAAAATTGCATACAAACAACATAATCTAACTAATTACAAATATATGAATTAAACTCACTGAATGGGGGAAAGGTGCTGACCTAAGTAACATTGGTAATGGGTAGTCTATAAGACTAAAGGCAAAAGGACTGGCACGTGAATACTGGACTCTAGTCAACAGTTTCCAGTGGGTGTACAGGTTATCACTTCTTATACTGCTATACATGTATACTCTAATCAAACAATAAGTGGATGGTGAATGGTGGGAGTCAGGTTTCTCAGTTTTGGAGTGGAAAGGAGAGGAGTAAGAAGCAAAAATATTGAGGAGAAGAGCTGAACAGACATTTTTCCAAAGAAGAAATACAAATGGCCAACATGAAAAGATGCTCAAAATCATTATTAGGTAAATGTAAATCAAAACCACAATGAGATAGATATCACTTCAATCCATTAGAATAGCTATTATCAAAAAGGCAAGAAGTAATAAGTGTTGGAGAAGACGTGGAGAAAAAGGACCCCTCATGCACTGTTGGTAGGAGTATAAATTGCTGCTATCACTATGGAAAATAATATGGAGATTTTTTTAAAAATTAAGAATTAAACTATCATATGATTCAGCTATTCCATTTCTGGATATTTATCTAAAGAATACAAACACAATAATTCAAAAAGGTATATGCACCTCTATTTTCATCACAGCATGTTTAAACAAATTGGACTCCTTTATTTATTCATTTTCTAAGTCATAAAAGCACTATGCACCAAGGTTTTGCCAAAAACTGACTATGCATCTACAAACTCTCAAATACGAGATATACAAATTGAATCCATTATCTTTCCCTATACCTTTGAATGACATCATCATCTACCTAGCTGCCCAGGCCAAAAAATTGAGAATCATTCTAAATTCCTGTTTCTCTTTAACTGGGTCCTGTAGACTTTGTTGTTTAGCTGCTAAGTCATGTCTGACTCTTTTGTGACCCAATGGACTGTAGCCTGCCAAGCTGCTCTGTCCATTGGAATTTCCATACAAGAATACTGGAGTGGGTTGCCATTTTCATCTCCATTATCACTGCATTTTTTACAATAGCTAAGATATGGAAACCACCCAAGTGCCCATCAATAGATGAATGGATAAAGAAAAATATATATATATAATGATGGGTTACCATTCAGCCATAAAAAAATGATGAAATCTTGTCATTTGTGACAACAATGGATGGACCTTGAACGTATTATGCCAAGTGAAACAAGTCAGAGGGAGAAAGACAAATATTGTAAAATTTCACTCATGTGTGGAATATAAAAAGCAAATAAAATAAATGAACAAAACAGACCAAAGAAAAACAAACATGTGGATACAGTGAACAGAACATAGGTTATCAGAAGGGAGGGGAGGAGGGTGAAATGGGTAAAAGGGTGTCAACTATATGTGATAGCGAGAAATTAAATTTTTGGTGGTGAGCACACTGTAGTGTGCACAGAAGTAGAAATAGAATGTTGTACGCATGAAACTTATACAATGTTATAAAACAATGTTGGCTCAATTTTAAAGAATAGTAATGAGAGAAGTCTAAAATGAATTAGAGTTCAAGACATCAATAAGAGCTCATGTTTAGCTCCCTCACCCATCAAGGACCACACGTTCATGGGGAACCTGGTGCTACCATGGGGAACCACTGGTAGACGACCTGCTTCTGGGTCGGGGTTTCGTACGTAGCAGAGCAGCTCCCTTGATGCAAGCTATTTAAAGTCTAAAGAAGGGTTTGTAAAAAAAAAAAAAGAAAACAAAACAAAAAAACAAAACAAATGGAAAAAAAAGAACTCATGTTTAAGTCTGTACAGATAAAGATAGTTATGTATAGAAATTGCTAGTGTGAAAGCCGCTCAGTCGTGTCTGACTCTTTGCGGTCCCATGAACAGTACAATCCATAGAATTCTCCAGGCCAGAATACTGGAGTGGGTAGCCTTTCCCTTCTCCAGGGAATCTTCCCAACCCAGGTCTCCCACATTGCAGGCAGCTTCTTTACCAACTGAGCCACAATGGAAACCCATAGAAATTGCTAATAGATATACATATATGTTGGTAGTGGTAAAGAACCTGCCTGCCAGTGCAGGAAACATAAAGAGATGTGGGTTCCATCCCTGGGTTGGGAAAGTCCCCTGGAGGAAGGCATGGCAACCCACTTAAGTATTCTTGCCTAAAGAATCCCATAGACAGAAGAGCTGGGCAGGCTACAGTCCACAGGGTCGCAAAGAATCTGACAGAACTGAAGAGACTTGGCACGGCATGCATATGTATATGTGGGATTATTATGCATACATATATATCTTTGTTTGTCAGTGAGAAGACCTAAAAGAAACAATGTCCCAGTGAAAAAGAGCATATCTACTACCAAGATCATGGTTTCTAAAACCAATCTTCAATAAAAGGAACCAAGGCTTTTTTGAGAGATGGCTAATTCTAGGTCTATGGCAGGAAACATACAAGATGAGCCTGGACCATTTTGTGTGGCCAGAAAGTAAGGAAGTGCACAAAACATACACACACACACACACACACACACACACACACTTGATGTGGCATGTCAAAAGGAACCCAGAAGCTAAATAAAAGAGCTTAGTGGCCAAAGGTAGAACAATTTGAGCAACAAAGTTAGGTAACATTGGACTATAACTCAAAGTATAAAATAAGTATTCATGAGTCCACAATGATATAAATATTAATAAGGAAATGAATAAATTAATATATGGGGGAGAAAACACAAATCTCCAGTGCAGAATTACAAATAATTTATGTAGACACACCACCCTAAGGAAGAAGGCGCATAACTCCCAACACTCAAGTATAGACTGCACATAGAGACTTCCTTCCAAAGAATACAGTATTTTGAAAGGGGGAATAAAGAGTAACTTGACAGAAACTTTATCAGCCAGGTGATCAAAGAAAACATCAACAGTTATAAATCATGTCGATTGTATGTACCCTTGACATGTGATGAGAATGACACTTTACTTCTGTGATCTTCTTTCCAAAAACCTAGTCTAATTATGAGAAAAAGGCCAGACAAATTCTAATATATGGCATTCTACAATATACATGACCAGTACTCCTCAAAACTCTCAAGATCAGTAAAAACAAGGAAAGTTTGAGAAACAACTGCAGAGGAGTTCTAAAGAACTAAATTAAATGAGATATCCTGGATAGGATCCTGTAAAATAAAAAGGACATTAGGTAAAAATGAAGGGAAATGGAATAAACTACAGACTTTCCATCAATAACACATCAGTATAGGTTCATTAATTGTAACAAATGGTTCATACTAATGTGAAAGTTAGTTAATAATGGAGGAAATTGGGGGGACAGGGAATAGGACAATTCTCTGTCTTACCTGCTCAATCTTTTCTGTAAATCTAAAATTATTCTAAAAACTAGTCTATTAATTTTTAAAAAGTGGTATATGATATAATATTGACATTTTACCCAGAAAAAGGGGGAGGAGGGGCTTCCCTGGTAGCTCAGCTGGTGAAGAATCTGCCTGCAGTGCAGGAGACCCCGGTTCGATTCCTAGGTCAGGAAGATCCACTGGAAAAGGGATAGGCTACCCACTGCAGTATTCTGGCCTGGAGAATTCCATGGACTGTATGGTCCATGGGGTCACAAAGAGTCTGACAGGACTGAATAAACTGCAGACTTTAGTCAATAACATATCAGTATTGGTTCATTAATTCTAACAAATGTATCATACTAATGTGAAAGTTAGCTAATAATGGAGGAAATCGGGGGAGAGGGAAGGGAATAGGAGAATTCTCTGTACCACCTGTTCAATCTTTCCTGTAAATCTAAAACTATTCTAAAAACTTGTCTATTAATTTGTAATATATGATATAATCTTGACATTTTACCCAAAAAAAGGGGGAGGTACTTAGCTTAATTCAGTCATTAACCCAGTCTAAATTGAGTCCTTCCTACAGGCCAATCATGGAGAAGGAAATGGCAACCCACTCCAGTGTTCTTGCCTGGAGAATCCCAAGGACAGGGGAGCCTGGTGGGCTGCTGTCTACGGGGTCGCACAGAGTCGGACACGACTGAAGTGACTTAGCAGCAGCAGCAGCAGCACAGGTCAATCAGGTACTGTGATAAAACACCAAAATATTAACAGTGGTCATCTCTAGGTAGTGGAATTACAAGCCATTTTATCATTTTCTTTATACTCTTCTACAGTTTCTAAATGTTCTAAAATATGTTTTACATATGAAAAAAGCAAAATTAAAATTACTTTGCAAACATAATGTAATATTACTCTTAGCTTAGACTGACTTTAATTTTTCAGCCTCCTCTTCATTTCACTCAGTAGTAGTAGGTTGTACTGATTCATAGCTGAGAACAGGAAAGGAGGACACCCAGGCAGAATAAAGATCTATGGGAGATAGATGGTTATAATGTATATTTTGTGCCTATAGATGTTAAATATATATATGTGTGTGTATATATTATTTTGAACTTCTACTCACCTTACTAAATTCTTATAAGTAAAAATCCCATGTAACTATATTTGTATATACTAAAATTGTTAAAAGGGAATCAATAGGATATAATTATCCCCCAACTCATTTGATACTTTGATATTTTATTATGACTTTACTTGTAAAGTTTCACTTTAAAATTACTTTTTTGAAGTCTTCATTTCAAAACACTTTAGAGGGCCATGTGTTTATTTAAGTACTTGTTCCTTCATCTGCAAGTGTCATCTACTCAGAGGAATAACATGGCACAAAGACAACCTCTTCCACCTGTTTCATCTTTTTTTTTAACCTGATCTAAAAATACTCCCACAACTCACTAGATGAACAAATTTATAATCATGAAAACATAAATAAGTCAAAAGCAAGAGCTATAGGAGAGATTATGCATCTAGTATTTTATACATTTCCCAATTCATTTTATAAGCCTGAATAACCCTGATATCAAAACTTAAAGATATTAAGGAAAATATCTTTAAAAATACTAAGGAAATAAAACTACAGACCAACATATAATACATTTGCCTTTCAATTTAGAAGATGATGTTACCTACAATGATTATGACCTGAAGATGCCTCAGTAAGGCTGCTCAGAAATGCACTGTTCACCATTCAATAAGAGATTTCCACCTCCTGTATTTTAACCAAGTTCACCACTCTCTCTGGGTGGGGTTTCTATTAAGCAATCAGCCTTGTGCAAATAAAAGCTCTTCCAATATAAATATCATGTCTTATCAAATCAGAATGCCTTAGGCACCTATAACTATAAAGCCCAGAGTGAAAAACACCACTAACTGAGTAACAACATTCCAGAGGTGCCTCTGACATCACATCACTCACTACACATAATACCTGATGGTACAAGGTCTATACCTTTGACTAATGAGTGAGCAATACCACACTGATATAAATGTCCTCACACCAAGGAGAAAAGACAAAATCAGAAATGTACCATAAATATTGTCACTTTTTTTTTTCTAAATGCCTTAATTCTTCTACAAATATTTGTTGAGCACTTATTATATGCTGTATACTGAAAAAGTGAACAAGACAGATCCAAACTAAAAGTTTACAGTCTATCAAAGAATAAAGACTTAAATAGACAATTAGAATAAACTGTGATATGAACTACAATATAAGAAAAGTGAGGGAGGCACAGGCCCATAGTAGATGCACCTAGTCTAGAGGGAAGTAAGTTAGGGAGATCTCTCAGAGACCTAACCTTTCATCTGAAACCCCTAGATCAGCAGGTCAAGTATGTATGTTGGGGTGGGGAGGAGCTGGTAGAATGAGGAAAAGAATGGCACAAGCCTGGAAACAGCGTGTGCAAAGGTCCTAGGGTGACAGATCTAGCTCAGTTGGAGAAACTGAAAGAATTCTGACTTGGAAGGAAGAACATAAAGGTTAGGGGTAAGAGCAACAGTGATGAAAGATTATTCTGAAAGGCAAGTTTGTAGCAATATATAGTATTTTGTACTAAAAGTAATATATAATGATTTGAAGTCCCATATTAAAAAGGTAAACACAGCTCTGACAAACATGCATCTTCCTATTATAGTTCACAGCTTCCCTAAAACATGGATTTCCTCAGCTTCCAGGCAGCTTATGAATAACTATTTCATCAAACCAGAGTAGGAAAGGAAAATAGGAAATGAAAACTGAAGGACAAGGGAAGGGAGGGTATGTGGAAACTTGTAGACATGATATATCATCAGGTCCCTGGGAGAAACCACTGCAGGAGCTAAGGCCAGCTGAAAAGATGCTGACTTAACAGGATGCACCCAAGATCTCTAGGTTCTGTAGATCACTGAAAGTCTTTGACATTCTCCCAAGCCTCTAACCTTGTCCATTTTACGAGGCTACAAATGGATATTTTGTTTACTTGGAGGAGAATGACATCTTAAGGGTCACATTTTTCAAACCACTAAAAAATAAAGGTTGCCTCCACTTATTTTCTAAGTACTGCTCCTAATACACAGAAAGAACAAAATATTTAAGTTGGTGTTCTTTAATAGTTAGACAATTTTTGTTGATATATTGTTTCTAAAATTCGAAAGTTCACTTCAATCAGGATGAATGACCAAATGCTGCTGAAAACAACTCCACCAACCAAAAACCAATCAAAGTGTTCCTAGAGGGGATATTCTGCTAACGTATTTGAACTACTAAAGTAGAACTCACATTTCTGAAAAGAAGGATACCATAAATTTCCGTCTATACTTGCATTACACCCAAGAAAATATTTGAGATTTTTGTTGGCACAGGGTGAAATGACTCAACAAATTAATTCTCTTAAGTTTAATGCTGGGCAGTATTTCAGCCCTCTCTTTAGTTAAAAACAAAACAAAAAACCCAAGTAGTTGCAAATACTCTTTAAACCTGAATGGTTATCCTGGCTGGCTGGGCACAATCACAGAAATATCTGTTTTCTCACTGCTGCTGCTTTGACAGTCATTTTACTTCAATAACTTTCTGCTGACTTCCATTATCTCTCCTCACCCCACCCCTAGCCTCCTGTCTTATCATAGCACCTCCAAGCCTGTTGGTAGCCACATTCTCAATGGGAGAGGAGGTCAGAGGTAAAGAGACAGGAGAGAAAGAGTGGAAGATGAGAGGAAATTCTGTTCTCCTTTCTCTCTGGGTCCCTCCACTGGCTCTCACCTCCGTTCTAGGTGAGGCCCATTCCTGTTCTCATTCTGGCTTATTAAATAGGCTCTTCCCTAATCCTGGGAACTCCAACCTAGCTCTCAGCCAGCTCCTCATACCCTTCCCAGTCCTGACCATTGGAGTCCTTCCCCAGTCACAACACCACCATCAGAGCTTGGAGTTAGGGAACAGGGGATTAAAGGAGTGCTCCCACTAACAAAGAGAAAGCCAACAGAAGGGGGAGTGGCCCAGGCTTCAGGATTGAAAGGGTTTCTGAAGTCTCAAATTGGACAATCATCCTCCATCAAAATATGTCTACAGAATTCTCCTCTGGGGAGCTTCCCTGGTGGCTCAGTGATAAAGAATCCGCCTGCCAATGGAGGAGACACAGGTTCAATCTCCACATCTGAAAGTTACCCCTGGAGAAGGAAATGGCAACCTTACTCCAATATTCTTGCTTGGGAAATCCCATGGACAAAGGAGCCTGGTGGGTTACAGTCCATGGGGTCGCAAAAGAGCCAGACACGACTTAGCAATAAAACAACAACGATTCTCCTCTAGATAAAATACAAAAGGGTTTTTTTGAAAACATACATGACATACAATTAAGTTTAAAATTTGAATAAACAGTGCTTGCTTCGGCAGCACATATACTAAAATTGTAATGATACCGAGAAGATTAGCATGGCCCCTGTGCAAGGATGACACATAAATTCGTGAAGTGGTCCATATTTTCAAAAAGAATGCATTTGAATCAGTTCTAATGAGGTGGATGAAACTGGAGCCTATTATACAGAGTGAAGTAAGTCAGAAAGAAAAACTCCAATACAGTATACTAATGCATATATATGAAATTTAGAAAGATGGTTAACGATGACCCTGTATGTGAGACAGCAAAAGAGACACAGATGTAAAGAACAGTCTTTTGGACTCTGTGGGAGAAGGCGAGGGTGGGATGATTTGAGAGGGTAGCGCTGAAACGTGTATATTATCATATGTGAAGCGGATCGCCAGTCCAGGTTTGATGCATGAGACAGGGTGCTCGGGGCTGGTGCACTGGGATGACCCTGGAGGTTGGGATGGGGAGGGAGGTGGGAGTGGGGTTCAGGATGGGGAACACATGTGTGCCTGTGGTTGATTCATGTTGATGTTTGGCAAAAACCACTACAATATTGTAAAGTAATTAGCCTCTAATTAAAATAAATTAATTAATTTACAAATAAAAAAAGAAAACAACCTTTTACTGGGTGAACATGTAAGTTTTTGAGGTCAATTTCCACAATATATAATAAAAAAATTATACATAGCTTCTAATCTTAATCTATGAGAACCATGTCCTTTCTTGTCCAGCCTTAGCACTAATGCCCTGAACAGTCTTATTAGAGAAATACATAAATGAAAAAAAAATTAAATTAAATTTAAAAAAACTAAAAAAAAAAAGAGAGAGAAATATATAATTTTGTGATCCACAAAATAGTGTTTAAAAATGGGATGGCCTGGGAATCAACTTAAAGAAAATGGTTCTTTTTCCCACATGGGGAAAAAAGGTGTTAATAACGAAAATACCTAAGTAAATGTCAGAAAACAATCTACTCACTATTCAAAAAAAAAAAAAAAAATCTAGGGGCAGGATGCTACTTCAGACTCATCTTTTAATTTTCAAGGATACCTACATCTTTTCTAATTAAAATGTTTAATTTATCTTATAGATACTTAACTCTGAACACTTTGAAGGAGTTAAAGCCTTAAAGATGGGATGTGACCCTTTGAGGATGAAGATGGGAACCTATTTGGAAAGGAGGCATATAGAAAATGTTGTTGGGATGGTGGAGAAGAGAAAGGGGATCAAGGAGAGGAGGGACTCCTCTCAGGGAGCCATCCCAGGAGTCCTTTGTTTGAACTGATGTCCCATAAGTAGGGAATACAGATCTGCATCATCCTCAGGACTTCCCTGAGTGAGTGGCTAACAGTAAGACACCCTTTCCAGTAACAGACTATGGCCACGCACTTGGCCATGCCTAACAAATCATGCCTGCCAAATCAAAACCATCTCCACCTTGGAAATAACAGAACCACATTTCATTCCAGATATTTGGGTATTCTATTTAATTAAGTGTCACAACTTTCCCTTTAGTAACATATTGCTATTTTACAGAAGAAGCACCCTGGTTACTGATCCAACTTCTACAAAGTCTCATTGACAGTTTCTCATAGAAACAGACAAAAAATAATAATTTCTGATTCCTTGTCACAAATATACTGAAGGTATCAGACCATTAGTATATTTGCAGTGACTTAAATATCTCAGTAAAATCAAACTTCTGAAACTTCAGTGTTTAATTTTCCTACTCTAATGATGGAAGGCTTCCCAGGTGGCTCAGTAGTAAAGAATCTGCCTATCAATGCAGGAGCCCCAGGAGACACGGGTTAGATCCCTGGGTGAGGAAGATCCCCTGGAGGAGGAAATGGCAACCCACTCCAGTATTCTCGCCAGGATAATCCCATGGAGAGAGGAGCCTGGCCGGCTATAATCCATGGGGTCACAGAGAGTCAGACATGACTGAGCATGTATGCACACATGATGGAAGCCTTCATAGAATCTTGTCTTGCTTATTTTCACATCAATTAAATAAACGTATCACAGTTTGGGGAAAATGACTTACTGTGCTTAGAACATGTTTTAAACCTTGCATTAAATTTTTCATCTGGCAATAAACTGTAATCCTTTAAGGCATATATTTTGCTTTTTGTTAAGAGGTAAAGCTTGTTGGTAAGGCTAAAATCATACCCACCAGCTTTGTTTTGGCTTGCAGGAAGTTGTCAGCATACAATAGAGAAACTGTCAACATGTTCTGGCTGTGGTTTGCTTCACCTGCTGATTGTTTCTGCCCCATGACCCAAGAAATGTATGGTGTTTATATTTTTAATTCTTCTACCTCCTGCAGGTGAAAAAAATGACAATACCTATACACATATAGCATAGAGAAAACAAAAATTGGAAACTAAAACACAGATAGTACTATAGATTAAGTTTTAACTACTGGCCAGTCTGCAAATCTGAATTAACACTTCTGCAATCTTCCCTGAATATATCCTACAGAAATATTTGCATATATACACAAAGATGCAGATATGTTCTCTACAGCACTGTGGAAATATTAAAAAAAAAAACTGTAAACAATCTAAGCATCCTTTAATAGGGGAATAATTAAATTTGAAACACTGTACAACAGCTTAAAACAAATATATATATGAACATATACATAGATTTATACGGGAAAGCTTACAATG
Source organism: Cervus canadensis (assembly GCF_019320065.1). Classification (NCBI taxonomy): domain Eukaryota; kingdom Metazoa; phylum Chordata; class Mammalia; order Artiodactyla; family Cervidae; genus Cervus; species Cervus canadensis. The sequence continues at coordinate 22,817,934 of NC_057386.1, forward strand.
GTGCGATGTTAAAAAACCAATTTCCATTTTTCTTTTTTTCATTGAACTATAGTTGATTTACAGTAATGTGTTAGCTTCAAGTATATAGCAAAGTAATTCAGATAAACATATATATACTCTTTTACAGATTCTTTTCCAATATAGGTTACTGCAAGATATTGAAGGTAGTTCCTTGTGCTGCAGAGTAAATCTCTGTTGTTTCTCTATTTTATATACAGTGGTGCGTATCTGTTAACCCCATTCTCCTAATTTATCCCTCCCTGCCTTCTCCTTTGGTGACCATAAGTTTGTTTTCTATGTGAGTCTGTTTTCTGTTTTGTAAGTAAGTTCATTTGTATTATTTTTTAGATTTCATGCATAAGTGATATCATATAATAGTTGTCTTTCTCTGTCTGACTGACTTCACTTAGTACAATAATCTCTAAGTCCATTCATGTTGCTGCAAATGGCAATATTTTATTTTATTTTTTTAATATTTATTTATTTGGCTGCACCAGATCTTAGTTGCAGCGTGTGAGATCTTGTTCCCTGACCAGGGACTGAATTTCAGAGCTCCTGCATTGGGAGCTCAGAGTCTTAGCCACTGGACCACCAGGGAAGTCCCTATTTCATTATTTTTATGGCTGAGTAAAAGGAGATCAGTCCTGGGTATTCATTGGAAGGACTGATGCTGAAGCTGAAACTCCAATACTTTGGCCACCTTACGCGAAGAGTTGACTCACTGGAAAAGACCCTGATGCTGGGAGGGATTGGGGGCAGGAGGAGAAGGGAACGACAGAGGATGAGATGGCTGGATGGCATTACCGACTCGATGGGCATGAGTTTGAGTAAACTCCGGGAGTTGGTGATGGACAGGGAGGCCTGGCGTGCTGCGATTCATGGGGTCACAAAGAGTCGGACACGACTGAGCGACTGAACTGACTGACTGAATAATTAGCAGGCTTTCCTGGTGGCTCAGCAGTAAAGAATACACTTGCCAATGCAGGAGACACAGGTTTGATCCCTGGATCGGGAAGATCCCCTGGAGAAGGAAATGGTAATCCACTCCAGCTGATTCTTGCCTGGAAAATCCCATGGACAGAGGACCCTGGTGGGCTATAGTCCATGGGGTTGCAAAGAGTTGGACACAACTTAGAGACTAAACAACAAGAACAATAATAATTAGCAATATTGAGCATCATCTCATGTACCTGTTGGCCATGTGGATGTCTTTGGAGAAATGCCTGTTCAGTTCTACCCATTTTTCAATTGGGTTGTTTGTTTTTTTGACATTGAGTTGTATGATCTGTTTGTATATTTTGGAAATTAAGTCCTTGTTGGTCACATAGTTTACAAATATTTTCTCCCAGTCTGTAGGCTGTCTTTTGGTTTTGTTTATAGTTTCCTTTGTTGTGCAAGTGCTTATAAGTTTGATTAGGACCCATTTGTTTTTGCTTTTATTTCTATTGCTTTGGGAGACTGAACTAAGAAAATATTGCTGCAATTCATGTCAGAATTGTAGCTGGCTTCAGTGGTTGCAGCACACAGGCTCAGCAGTTGCAGAAATGTTTTGCCTATATTCTCTCCTAGGAGTCCTATGATGTCATGTCTTATATTTAACTCTTTAAGCCATTTTGAGTTTTGTGTGTGTGTGTGTATGATGTGAGGGAGTGTTCTAACCTTATTGATTTACATGAGGCTGCCCAGCTTTCCCAACACCACTTGCTGAAGAGATTGTCTTTTCTCCAATGTATATTCTTGCCTCATTAGTTAAAGATTAATTGACCATGTGTTTATTTCTGGGCTCTCTATTCTGTTCCATTGATCTATATGTCTGTTTTTGTGCCAATACCACACTGTTTTGATTACTGTAGCTTTGAGTATTGTCTGAAGTCTGGGAGGGTTTATGCCACCAGCTTTGTTCTTTTTCCTCAGAACTGCTTTGGAAATTCTGGATCTTTTATGGTTCCATATACATTTGGATTATTTGTTCTAATTGTGTGAAAAATGTCATGGATAGTTTGATAAGGATTGCACTGAATCTGTAAGCTGCTTTGGGTAGCATGGCCATTTTAACAATATTAATTCTTCCAATCAAAGGTCATGCGATGTCTTTCCATTTCTTTGAATCATTTTCAATTTCCTTTACCCATGTTTTATAGTTCTTAGTACATAGGTCTTTCACCTCCTTGATTAGGTTTATTCTTAGGTATCTTTTGTACACAATTTTTTTAATTCATTAAAAAAATTTTTTGGTTGCACTGGGTCTGCATTGTTGTTTATGGGCTTTCTCTAGTTGCTTCTCATTGTGGTGGCCTCTCTTGTTGTAGAGCATAGGCCCCAGGTATGCAGGCCTCAGTGGCTGCAGCATGTGGCTCTAGGACACAAAAGCCTCAGTAGTTAGAGCACACAGGCTCCGTATTTGTGGCTCACGGGCCCTGGAGTGCGTGGGCTTTAGTAGCCACACCCACAGGCTCGAGGGTGTGGGTTCAGAAGTTACAGTGCACGGGCTTAGGTGCTCATGTGGAATCTTCCTGAACCAGGGATTGAACTCGTGTCCTCTGCACTGGCAGGCAGATTCCTATCCACTGCACCACCATGGAAGTCCCTGGACACAGTATTAAATGGGATTGTTCTTTCACTTTCTTATAGTTCATTGTTAGTATAAAGAAATGCAAAAGATTTCTGTATATTAATCTTGTAATCTGCTACCTTGCTGAATTCACTTAATAGTTCCAATGGTTTTAGTGTGGCATCTTTAGGATCTTCTATATATCATATCACATCATCTGCATATAATGACAATTTTGCCTCTTCCCTTCCAATTTGGATACTTATTATTTCTTTTTCTTTTCTGATTGCTGTGCTAGGTCAAGTAATCTATATTCTTCTATGTTATACAAATATTCTACAGTAAAAATATATTCATAAGTTATTTTTGTAATTAAAAAATACACGGACCATAACACCTACCAGAATACCTAAAAATAAAAAGACTACAACATCAAGAGTTTGTGAGGAACTGGAGTAACTGTAATTCTCATATACTGTTGGTGGGAGTATAAAATAGGTTATGATCACTTTGGGAAACTGGTTTCCAACAAAATTAAATGTATTCATACCATATGACCCAGTAACTCTACTCCTAGATCTTTATTCAGGAGAAATGAGTGTTTATGTTACAAAAAAAGTTATACAAGAATTCTCAAAGCAGTAATCATAGTATAATCATAGTAACCCAAAACTGAACAATTCAATTGTTCATCAGAAGAAAAATGAATAAACGAACAATGAAATATTCACACAAGGGATTACTACTTAGCAAAAGGATAGATAAATGATACACAGAACAACATGTATGAATCTCAAAAACATTGTATTGAGGACAGACACAAAAGAGATCATACTGATTTATGAAATTCCAGAACTGGAAAGGAACTTTATTGGGAGATGGAAATGTTTATGTCTTGATGTGAGTTGTACTCACACAAGTGTATACATATATGAAAGTCATCCAAGTTGTAACACTTAACACTAGTACATTTTATATACATTAATCTCACCTTAATAAAGTACTGGGAAGGAAGAAAGGAAGAGGGGGAGGGATCAATGGATGAAGAGGCTCACACAAAGAGCTATCAAAAAGGAAAATTTCTTTTAAACGGAGGGTGATTTTAAGGAAATTTATTACAATGCAGTAAAGAGAGACTGTCTGTAACTTTCTAAGTACCCAGGACACTTCTCATATTTGATTTATAATATACAGTACCTTAATTAATTCCAACTTAACTATCACATTGGTGTAAGTATATATAAATATATGCCATTGGATACATTTTAGTAAAGCTCCTATTATGTGAATAAAAATTTTATTTTTCCCATAACATACTAATATTAAATATCAACAATGTTAGAAGGAGATCCTAGATGAAAATTTAAGTAATTCATAAATAATTTTATCAAAGCCATAAGCTTTCAGGAAGGCTTGCTCTCTGGATGCTAAGACCACTCTGTTTCTGAGCCTACATCTGTCCTATCTTCCATGTAAAAACTGGATAGTAAAATTAAACAGTGGAACTCAAAGACTCCAAACCTGAAAAGCCATCTGTTATAATCACCTAACCTATAATGCAGCACTGGCAAACCAGAAAAGCAAGCAGTGAACTTGGAAACACAGGGGAAATAAATATGAATAAATGTAGCAGAAATTATAGGATTTCTGTACAGTGTAACGGTTCATAACGTGAAAAATTAGATCTATTATAGTTATGTCAATATGTTAAGATTCTCTGATAATGGTAGAACTTGAAATTTATCTTATTTTTTCTATATTTAAAATGATTAAAAATTGTTTAAGTATTATACTTATATAATGAGGTAAAAACTTTATTCTCTTAATAGCATTAGAATTCCTCTTAGGAAGAGAATCACCATTGTTTAGCAAAGTAACTTATTTCTCTCTGTGTGTGGGTGTTGGTGGGAGCCTAAACCAATAAACAGATAGTGAAACTACCTTTCCATGTGCCAAGAGAAAAAAAACTTTTTTTTGGTTTGTTTTGCTCCAGACAGGATACAGGGAGAAAGTGCCAGTGAGAAAGCATAAGGCTGAGAACTACATCAGGTGAAAGGCCAGAGGGCACTGTCTTATGCCTGGATTGGCAGGAGTTTAGGAACAGGAATGCCTAATATTCAATATGAAGTCTTTTGCATAATTGCCATGGAAACCCTTCCTCCCTCTCCCTGTACCCCCTGACTCTGCAGTGATGTTTTCTACATTCACAGGGACTTCATGTGGACAGGCCTTTGTGGAAACTGAAGACAAGGATATATGTCACTGCCATAGTTTCTCAACCCTGGCACTACTGACATTTTGGGCTGGATAAGTCTTTGCTGTGGGGCTGTCCAATGCATTGTAGGAAGCGGAACAGCATCACTGGCCTCTACCCATTAGGTACCAATAGCACCTTCCCTAGTTGTGACAACAACAAAAATGTCTCCAAGTGTTGCCAAAAGCCCCCTGCGGGACAAAACCACTCCATCTGGGAACCTGGAAAGAAACGTAACCTTGAGAATGCACACCCCTTGAGAGTTCTTCAGATTTTGAGGAGATATTTGGGCTTCCACAAAGAGGAATAGATCTTGCCTAGAGCTCGGAACTCCCTCATAGCTCAGTCGGTAAAGAGTCTGACTCCTATGCAGGAGACCTGCGTCCAATCCCCGGGTCGGGAAGATCTCCTGGAGAAGGAAATGGCAAGCCACTCCAGTATTCTTGCTTGGAGAATCCCACGGACAGAGGAGCCTGGCGGGCCTCAGTCTATGGGGTCGCAAGAGTTGGACATGACTGAGCAACTAAGCACACACAGCACAGAATTCAAAAGGCCTGGGCAGCCCAGCTAACATCTAGGACATACCCACAAGGAAACTATAATATTTCTACCAATTAAAAAAATTCTGCTTATTAAAACAGAAACATGGAGAAGGAAATGGCAACCCACTCCAGTATTCTTGCCTAGAGAATCCCATGGACAGAGGAGCCTGATGAGCTACAGTCCACGGGGTCGCAAAGACTCGGACATGACTTAGCGACTAAACAACTCAGGCTCTTCAGGTAATTTCATTGTTAGTAACCCGATGTTAGAATGTTTTCTACTCTTTTTTTGTGTGTGTGTGTTCCAGTTGAGACAGAATCTCATCAAATCCCGACATCTCTCCTCGGAAGAGAATGTCATAGGCCAAGGGCATGGGCAGGGCTTGAGGAGAGGGCAGCTATTAAATGGAACTCTCTCTGTGTTCATTCTTGTTGTATTGAAGTTAAGAGGCAAGATGACTGGCAGTGGGATTCCTTCTCAGGATCACATTTGCTGCCACATTAGTTAATATCAGAGCACTTTAATCTAAAGGATGATACTGTAACTTGATTGAACTAATTCACTTTTAATTATCGATAGCTATTTTACTTAATACCCTCCTACATACTGGGTACCACTGTAAACCTCTCAGACGACTTGTTATTTTTGTAGCACTACGAGATTTATTTACACTCCTATAAAGAGAACTGGATGTTCACTTGGAAAAAAAAGACAGACAGAAGGGAAAGATTGAACTTTTTTTTTCAACTGAGAAATAATGGAAAAATACTATTTACAGAAACACACATGCGTACAAAGCACTCTATATAACAAGGTAAGGAACACATGTCTTTCTTAAGTTAGCAAGGAAGCTAACTTCCTCTTTCCTTCCTCCAAAAAGTTCTGATCTAAGGAAGGAAATGAAGAACATCCTGAAAGAACCTCTACAAACCTCCTCTAATTTGGAGGAGCAAGGATGAACCACTGACCCAAGCAAAAGGCCTGTAAGTTTTCCTGTGGTGAAGCAGCTGCAAGAAGAGAGATCAACAGGACTTCCTCAAAGAAAAAAATTTTTTTCTAATTTTATTTACCAAACATATGGTGTGTAATACATTCTAGATATTATTCTAACTTCTTTTCAAATATTTAGTCCTTTATTTCTTATAAATTCAATGAGATAGGAACTTCTCTGGTGGTCCAGTGGCTAAGACTGTGCTCTCAATGCAGGGGGCCTGGCTTTGCTCCCTAATCAGGGAACTAGATCCCACATGCTGCAACTAAGAGTTTGCATACAACTAAGAGTTGGCATGGACTTCCCTGATGGCTCAGATGATGAGCGTCGAATAGATGCTTTCTGACTGTGGTGCTGGAGAAGACTCTTGAGAGTTCCATGGTCAGCAAGGAGATCAAATCAGTCAATCCTAAAGGAAATCAACCCTGAATATTCATTGGAAGGACTGGTGCTGAAGCTGAAGCTCCAATCCTTTGACCACCTGGTGAGAACAGCTGACTCACTGGAAAAGACCCTGATGCCAGGAAAGAGCAAAGGCAAGAGGACAAGGGGACGACAGAGGACAAGATGGTTGGATGGCATCACCAGTTCAATGGGCATGAGTCTGAGCAAACTCCAGGAGATGGTGAAGGACAGGAAAGCTTGGCATGCTGCAGTCCATGTGGTCGCACAGAGTCGGACATGACTGAGAAACTGAACCAAACAACAAAACTTACCACAAAGAAAATATACAGGATCTATGAGAAAATATTAACCTTCAAAAAGAAAAATATCTTGAAGAACTAGAGAAAATGTCTCCCTCTGAAGTAGCCTTATTATTAAAGAACAGAAATGTTTAAAAATTTTCTATTCATATTTCTAACAACATCCAAAATGTCATTATGTCTATAAGCCAGATTTACAGATGTAATGAAAACAAAACAATGAATGATGTGGAAAGAACACATGGAAATTTTTTAAAAATAAATGCTGAATTTAAAACCACAATAGAATCAGTGACAGATGAGACAATAAAAGAGATGAAACACAGAGAATAAATCAGGGGCCCAATATATTTATAATATAAACCCTGGTATAACAGAATGAAAGCAATGACAATAGAAAAAGCTTTCTCATGTTAAAGAGCTTAGACTATAGATCAAAAGGGTTCACTATACACCAGGCAAAAATAATCAAAAAGTCTAACTTTGAAATGATCCAGTGACATTTTTGAGAGCAAAGAAAAATATCCTATAAACATGCAGGCAGGCAGTGGGAGGGATGGGTTATAAAATAAATACATCAGGCTGGCATCAGATTTCTCCTCCACAAAATTGAAGACCAGGAGATATGGGTAAAACTTTGAGAGGTTAAGTTGAGAGGAAGGGAAAGGAATGGATCCTAGAACCTCATCCCCACAGCTAAGTTTATATGAAACTAGATAGACACATACTCAAACTCAGAGGCACTCAGTAAGTGTAGTATCAAAGTCCCCTTCCTGAAAAATCCACTCAGCATCATAGTCTCAATCGTCATCTACTAGGGCTTTCTGCACCACCCAATACAGCAGCCACTGTGGCTACTGAGTAGCTGAAATGTAGCTAGCATAATTGAGGAACAGATTTTCTTTGGTTTTAATTTTTGATAATTTAAATGGCTACATGTGGTCAGTGGTTACCCTTCTAGCAAAGTCTAAATATCTAAGAGATAAAGAGCTCAAGAATGAAAAAGCCATGGTACAAAAAGTTCATGGTACAATGAACAAGTTAAACAAAAATATCATTGTATTTCATTAAATATAAACTATCCAAAAAAATCATTATAGCTGTGGTTTTAAATATTATGCAAATACCAAAATAATTCTTATAACCTAATATTCACAATAGAAACATTAATAATTCTGAGCCTAAAATCTCAGATTATATAAGCCATTTCACATTTCACACTGGAGGAAAGAGTAGGAGGTACTGTTTCATTCTTAACATTGCTAATCAAAGGGACATGGTTCATTTTGTTTGTTTTTTTAACTATAAGGATAAAACTATCAGTGGAATAAAACTAGGATGTATAACTTTAAAATCACTCAAAAGGAAAAAAAAAGAACGTGAGTGATCTAAGAAGATGCTCAGGTGACCACAGCAAGTGAAAAACAGTAAGTGGAAAAATCAGTATACAAAACTATACACACAATATGTCCCAACTTTTAAAGTCTGTTCAAATAATAAAACCTGAAAAATATGCATGGAAATTTAACAGTTGTTGACTATGCTGCTGCTAAGCCACTTCAGTCGTGTCCGACTCTGTGCAACCCCATAGACGGCAGCCCACCAGGCTCCACCGTCCCTGGGATTCTCCAGGCAAGAACACTGGAGTGGGTTGCATTTCCTTCTCCAATGGGTGACTGTTTTCTAAATCTTCTACATGAGCAATACTATTTTTATAACAAAAAATTTAGCATAAAAAAGAAATAAGGGACTTCTCTGGTGGTCCAGTGGTTAAGAATCTGCCTTCCAATACAGGGGATGTGGGTTCAATCTGTGGCTGGGGAACTAAGATCCCACTTGCAGCAGGACAACTAAGCCTGTACCCCACAGTTAGCCTGAGCATCACAAATGAAGGGCCCGCACAGCCAAAAAAAAAAAAAAATTAGTTAAAAAAAAAGAAAGAAATAGAAGTATAGTCACATACATTTCAGAATTTAGCCAAACAGTATTGCCATTTATCCAGAAGACAACCCAGTATAAAAAAATTAAGCAAAAAAGACTGTTAGCAGCCAATGCATAAGTCGCAAAGTGCAGACCTAAAGTTTGGGTATCATGTTCATCAAGAGAGACCTTCATGTTTTCTTTTACACATATCTTAATTCCAATGAACTTAATTATCTAATGTTTCTAGAGCACTGGGGATACAGATACACTGAGAACAGTACAAAGTGATAGGCCTGGTCTAACTGTAGGAAACAATGACAGAAATTAAAATATAAAATGGACACAGACATTCACAAAGCAGTCCAGTGGCAATTATGGCAAAAACATCCCTAAATAACTTAATATATCTCTATAAAGTATGATAATTTATATTCACTATAACTCGGAGTTAAAGTGTTCAGAGGAGGTCCTCTTGCATGCAGACTGGTTGAGGAAGTGTGAAAAGTTTCTATAAAATCTGAGAAAAAATTTGATCACAAATGTTTATAATAAAAATAGTGCTTAAAGAGAACATCTTCAGCTATCCAGCACAACTCACTCCTGCAAGTACCACAGAGTTGGAATTTTACTATATTGAAAAAGATTTTATGGTTGGCTACATCGACCAATACAAATCTGGAATGAAATGATTAATGACTTCTTTCCAAGGAAGTTTAAAACAAGTAACTATAGGCATATCAGAATCAGCATTAACGCAGCAATTGCTACTAAATGCAGCTGAATTGTGGATGTTATTTTGGCTCTGATCCATGTTTGAGCAGGATTTAGGTACCTTGTAGATACTTATTACCTGTTAAAGTCAGTAAGCTCCATTCCATCACACAGGACAAATTATGAACTAAAGAAATATTTATTCTATTTCCTTTACACGTGTCTCTTGTGCTGCTGACTTCAAAAGTGATATTAGAAAGACAAGGAAGAAACTGATTATGTTTGTATCTATGAAACAAAGACTATGCAAACTGTCAGCACGCCATTGTTTTTGTTTTCAGCGTGGTCATCACAACGCAAAAACAAAATGATAACTTGTACTCCTGAAGCCTGATTATTTGAAAATAGACCTCAATATTTCTTCCTCTTTCAACAAGGCAGTAAATGTCCTTCACTTTACTTATCTACAAGGTACTTATTTGCTGAAATGGACTAGTTACTATTTCTCTATGAGAGCCTGACAGAATCTGAGGAAGATGGTTCCTGAGTTACTCTAGAAATCTCTCACTGCTTTGATATTTGCCCAAAATCAAAGAAAGCACTGAGAAAAAAAAAGGAAAAAAAATAAAAAAATAAAAATCCCCACCTTCCACACATCTCTAGTACTAGAAAGAAAAAAGCACAATCACAATACTGGTTAATGGTCCTTTGGAACTCTGACCTCTCCAACCTTCTATTTGTCCTTTGTTCCTTTTCCTTTTAAATAGCCTTACTGGTGGTTTTATCCTGATTACAAAAGTAATACCTGGTCATTGTCACGGTTCAAACAACATGAAGATGTATGAAATAAAAGTAATAACCTCTCTCTCCCCAATCTTCTCTTTCCCCTCCCTAGAGAACCAATTTAGGAGCTTGGTGTATATTCTTTCTTACTCCTTCTTAGGCTTACACAAATATATATCAAATATGGGGTATTTTGGGGGGGGGGTTGTTTTCAAACAAAAATGGTATGTTATTTACACTGTTGTACATCTTGCTTTTTAGTCTCAAAAATACGTTATCAACACCTCCCAAGCCAATATATAAAGATCCACCTCACCCTTTTTAACGGTTACAAAATATTCCATAAGATGGATGATTCCATAAGATACCATCGCCTGACTTCTCCCAACTCATAGGCACTTACTATGCATCCTGGTACATATACTTTGGGCTTCCCAGATGATTCAGTGGTAAAGAATCCACCTGCCAATGCAGGAGAAGCAGGTTTGATCCCTGAGTCGGGAAGATCCCCTGGAGAAGGAAATGGCAACCCACTCCAGTATTCTTGCCTGGAGAATTCCATGGACAGAGGAACCTGATGGGCTTATACAGTCCATAGAGTTGAATACAACTTAGCGACTAAAACAAACAAACAAAAATATATACTTCATGTTCTTTACTTTCAGTAACACAGATTCCTAGGAGTGGAGTTTCTTGGTCAAATGCTTAAAATTTTCTCCTTAAACAAAATTAATTTTAGACCTTCAGCATTTCTGTTCCCTTCTTCATTATGCAAAATCTGGCATAAACCTTTCATAATGCTTTGCATATCTTATTTTTCAAAGCACACACATTATGTCAAAAAACGCCCCTGTCATTTATGCTCTTGTAGTTATAAATAAATAAATGCTAAAGTTATGGCTGTGATGGCCAGCATTAAATCACTGTGCAAATGCTTATGCCTTGGTTTATGAAAGTAGTAATTCATTGTGGAAACTCCACCCCCACAGCCTGTGGCAGCACTAAAGTGGCAGCCCTCTCACCCTATGACTCCCTCCACTCAGTGACAATATAGAGATCAGAACCTACATATTTTCTAATTGTCAGCAGTTAACCTTAAAAAGTGTGTGGGGGGGTGGGTGGGGGAAGACAAACAGCAACAGATGATAAATTGACAGCCATTATGGGTTTCTAATATTTACAAGCTATTTGTAGTACAGTGAATAATTCTGTTGGTCTACAACAGAGAGTGTGTTCCATAAAAAACAAAACCTACAACCAATATGTTGCTATGATTACACAAACCTTTCAAAAGTATATTCTTCAAACATTTTTCAATAGAATTATTGGTTGAATTCCACTTTCACATTTTTCTCTCTACTTCAGATTCAGACTCTAATTACACACTTCAAAAATGGGGGGGCCTTAAAGTAATACATTAACCAACACAGCTCCTTAGAATTTAATCTTGGACTGTTCTATATATTCCAAAGACCCGAGCACCAACAGAGATTGTTAAGACACAGCAAGTTTGATACAGAAGTATGTGACATGCAATTAATCTCCATTCATACTCTGCTCTACTTGTCAGCAAACAAAGGTTCTGCTTTAGGAGGAGATCTGAAGACTTCAATTAAAAACAGTCAGCTAACAAGAAAATAATCTAAACTAAAGGAAGGTGGCAGGTGCAGAAATGAGTTGTTTACCAAAGTGTCAGTTTTGAACAATAAAGAACTGCACATCAAAAATGCTGAAGAAGTGGATGTCATTGTAAGCCTCTGAAAATAAAAAGGAATTTTCTATCAAGGCTGTAAACAAAATGTAAGTATAGTTTAACTAGTTTGTAAAACAGGTTTCTTCTCAACAAATGACAAATTCTCAATAAAAAGAATCAGTTTATATCTTTAACTGCAAGGCAGAATGAAACTTTTTGCCACAGCTCCTTCTCTCCTGGAAACCAGACACAGTACAGACTCTCTTTACATTTGGAATTACTGAGCCAACAGCAGACGGAAAGGCTGGATTCCTTCTAGACATCCAGATGATGCTCTTTTACCCCGCAAATACTTTTCTATTCTGAAAATTTAGATTCACTCAGGTCGCAAGCAAAATAAATTTTGGAAACTTAACCTCATAAGAAATACGTAGCTGACAAATTTTATGGAAGCAACCCAGAATGGAAACAGCGCTACAAACAGACTGAAAAGACTTGCCAAATATTTGATTAGGAGGCATTTATACCAAGATAACATGGTAATGGAGATATAAAACCAATTAAATTGAGAGAAACTGGAAAAAAACAAAAATACTGCTTGCCAAAAGTATGACCTGCCCAAAACAGGCCATCTGTTAAGTATGTGTCAAAAATGTCACATCGATGCCAAAAGGCTTAATTCTGAGCAGTTTCCTCCTGGGACCCTTATGCAAACACAGATTCCAGGTCCCCATCCTTCCAGGAAGGTCAGTTACAGGAAAAGCAAATTATTAATACTTTTTCACCAGGAAAAGTGGGAGGCAAGCAGATCTTGCCCCTGAGCAAAAAGTGTCTCTGGAGTGTTACAGCGGGACGTGTTGAGTGTTTGTGAGTATGGCCTTAACTCTTACAAGGACCGATGGCCTCTACGGTTTGAGGGTGAACACACCGCAATGGGGCACTTCTAGAAAGGGAAGAGATGTAACACTGGGATCCGACCCCCCGGGGCAAGAGGGAGGTGCAAGAACGAGTCTGCAGGCGGGTGAAGGGGGCCTGAGGTCTGGGTGGCCAGGCCTTGGCCGACAGGAGCCCAGGAGCCCTAACAGCCCCGTGAGACCGTGGGGAGCTCTAAGCGGGAAGGTCAGGGTCCCCTGTGAAGGGGCAGAGTCAGGGCTGGAGAGGGGCCAGCGCATAACCCACAGACGCAGGGCGTCCTGAAGAGAAAGGGACAGGGTGAAGGCCAGCCTCGGCGGCCCGGGGACCTTGGACCCGGCCAGAACTTGCTGAGAAGCCGGGAGGCTAAGTGGGAAGGTGGAGACGCCTTAAGGAAAAAGAAAATGTGTTACTCGGAGTGAAAGGGACCCCTGAGCGAGGGGTGAACAGCTGGCTCTGCAGAGCCAGGACTCCGGCAGCAGCCTCGAGGTTCTAGAAGGCGGGAGGGAGCCGACGGGGAAGGCCGGCCTTGGGAGCCGCTGGCGTCTCGGCTGCTGCCGGCTCGGCACGTGCGACTCCCGGCGGGCTCGGCGGCGCCCGGGCCAGCGGGGCGTTACCTTCCAGGAGCCAAAGGATCTCCTCGGGGAGGGCGGCGGCGGCCTGCATGTGGCGGGCGGCGGGAGAGGGCCGGACAGGCGGGCGGGCGGGCGGCTGCGGCGGCACCTGGCCCTCAGTCGCCGGCGCCGCGGGGCCGAGCCGCAGGGCGGGGCGCGCTCAGGAAGCGGCGCGCGGCGGGCGGGGCGCCTGGGCGGCGGCGACACCTGTGCGCGGGGCCCGCGACCCCACGCCCGCGCCCCAGGGAGGAGGCGCCCGCCCCCCGGCCCCCATTCCCTGTCAAAACAAAGACGCGACGTGACTCCAGGCACCTCGCCCCCGGGAGCTCCCCATTCTAAGCTCCGGACCGCGGGCCTCGCCGGCAGGTGGAGAAGCCACCGTGGGGCCGAAATGAGGCGTAAGGAGGCGGAATCCGAGGACAGGGTCAGCCCCCGCCAGGCCGGGCCGCAGTCATTCCCCACCCAGTTCGCGCGTCCAAGCCCGGAAAACCAGGGCAGAACCGTTGGTCAGGCAAACCAGGACTGTTCGAGGGAGTGATCATAAGTCCCAATAAATAATCTCAAGTCACCAACTTTGGGGAAAATCAAAGCAGTCCCGCTGCAATGGAAACAGGGAGGCAAAGTATCCCTTCCTCCCTAAGGCTGAAAGGATGAGAGGAAAAAGAAGCGGTAACCCAGAGAGAAAGCTAAGGGAGAGGGCATCCAGTGCTTTCCCTGTAAGAGTTTAAAACGGAGGAAAGTGAAGGACAAGATAACTGAAGTGGGCTTCCTTCTCATTCAGAGTATGTAGGTGTCAGGTGTCCTAGGTGTGATATGGCCCTGTGGGTAAACAGGACCACTCTGTATTATTTATCACAACTTCTGTGAATCCACAGTTACCTTGAAGTTTTTTTTTTTTTTTTTTTTAAGTATAGGGCAAGTATCATGAAAAAAGTATAAAGTGCCATGGGTGATACAAGGAGGGAGATGAATACAAGAAAAGGAGGGAAATGTGTGTGGGGTTTAGTGGTGCATGTGGCATTTGAGGTGGCTTTGAAGACACCACACTTTGAAGGGGCAAGGGGGCAGGTGGAAGGACCAGAGTAAACAAAGATGGAAAAGCCTTCTCCTGCTTAAAGACAGCTTCTGGATGGTGTAGGGAGATTACAGTTGTCAAGAAAAACTGAAGTTCTATTGTGAAGGAACTTGAAAGAGGGAGGATTCTGAACTCATTTGAGTGGACATTGGGAGCCACAGACAAATTTTGAGATGGGGAGTGAGCTAACCTGAGCCCCTGCACATCTCACTTCACCTCTATCAGTTTCCTTCTTTGTAAAAAATAGTTTCTATTATCAGATTCTATGTACACTAGAATATGTGGAAAGGACTGGGAATAGTAAGAGAAAGGAAACAGAGAAGATGGGTGAAGTGGCTTTTACGGTAGCCTTAGGGGAAATAATGACAGAACAGTGGATATGGGGATGGGGGTACGGAGAAACTGTTCAGAGGACTCCTGGAAGCAGTTCCTGCCTCCAGGCATAGCTTCCCCTCCAGAGATACAGTTTCAAGCTTGGGGGCTTGATCCTTTAAGGGGTCCAGCGACTTTGAGCCATCCATACATCTAAGTGCCGCACCCAAAGAGGAATGATGCCTTGACTCACATGACTCACCTACCAGTTGCAGTAATTGTGGTGGAAGTGTAGGGAACAGAGGCTGGCTAAAGTCTCTGGGGAATCTGGCCCCTGTTGCAAGGCGTCGTAGCCCTGGGAAAGTTAACATGGGCAGGCTGCCTCCTTCAGGCTCCAGAGTAAGACCAGTTCCCCACTGGGGCATTTTTCCCACACGCACTGCTCCTTCTATAAAATTGTAGCTACTCTGGAATCATTTTTGAGTATTGTGACATGTGTTAAAAGGCAAGGGGGCTCTGTGT
The DNA here is from genome assembly GCF_019320065.1 of Cervus canadensis. Classification (NCBI taxonomy): domain Eukaryota; kingdom Metazoa; phylum Chordata; class Mammalia; order Artiodactyla; family Cervidae; genus Cervus; species Cervus canadensis. The sequence goes on from NC_057386.1 coordinate 22,833,522, forward strand.
ACTACAGTTGCAATTTTTCTTAAATCTATAACTGTTATAAAAAAACAGCAAGGGGAGCACAGTCCCTCCTATATGTAACCCCAGCACTTTGCCTTGCTTTCCTCTCAACAGTGGGAGGAAGTTTGACAACCTCCCTCCCTTCTTCAAGGGTATTTGTCAAATGCTGAAACAGGCTACAAGTTAAAGGGTTGTTTGATAAAAAGCAATAAACCCTGGTAATTGCACATCCTATCAGGCCTCACTGCCTGTCATAGCTTACTTATACCAAGGGAAGCAGCAGAAACTCAAGGCAAAGATATTCTACATCCATTCTGGGTGTAGAGAGATGGAGTGAGGGAGGTGCACAGTTGGGTAGTGTGCGGTGAGTGGCAGATTCCAATACGCCATTGTCATGTTGCATCAAGTTTCCTCATTTCAGACAGAAACCTGCCTCCACACATGAGCGCAGCCCCTCCTTAATCATCTGAGGACCCTGGTTCAACAGTCAGCCTCACTCCTAATGACATTCTGTTAAATGGACAAATTCCTTTGAAGCCTTGTCCTTCTTTGAAATCCAATTTTGCAGGAAGCCAAATCTGATTGGGGGTAGCCATGGAAACCACACTGAGGAGTCTTAGAGGAGGTGGAGAGAGGCAAGGCAAAATGTGATAGTCAAGAGTCTTTTACTGCTCTGTCGGAAATATCAAAAGGATCTGGAGAGGTTGGCAGCAGACGAGTCGCTGCCCGGGTCCTGTTTGTGTGGCTGGGTACCATGTGGCTGTCATGGAAGTAAGCAGCCAGCTGTCTCCACACACAGGCAGGGGGATGGAGCAGAATACACAAGTCCCAGGTCTGTCTGCCTCCCTCTTCTTCCCCTCCCCCCAAACCCAATTCCAGCAAGATCCTAGCATCCCTTTCTTAGCTATCTCTCCTTTAAAGGCTAACAACAAAAGCATGACAAGGTTAAAATACAAGACCCTCACAGATAAGAGGTTCTTTGGAGCAAAGGCCATGAAATTCATCTGAAATTCCTTGTAATTAGATAAGATAAGGGTATCTAAAGAGATGCAGAGCAGCTGAAATGGACTCCACAGCACAACACGCAGAAAGTCTACCACCTGGTCCACAGGGGCCCCTCCCACACTGTCAGCAGACAGAAGACACAGAAAATAGGGCCCATGCTTGCCTCTCGGCTGCTTGGAGATGCCATCTACATGTTCTCATGCCAGGTGGGCACTCACTAAATATGCATCCATGGGGTGTTCGGAGGGTTCAGTCAGGAAAAAACAAAAGCATCTGGCACCCAGAATGGCATGGGGCGGGAACAACTGCAAGCGAAGCAGGAGCTGGCTGGCACTGCTCAGCCCCAGGTGAAATGGGTCTGGAGAGGAGACTGCAGAGGGCAGCTCTCGGGCTTTATTCCGAGTTGGTTATTGATCCCTGGATGCTGGGTCACGACATGCGGCAGAGCTGACGTCTGCCCTGTGAATGTGCGGCTGCTGCATCTCAGCCCCTCGGTCCCAACCCCATCAACCGGGTTTATTGACTCTTTTATTGACGATGCTGGGGCCTAATGAGGACAAGAGCTGCACACTTCATTAAGGACCGTGGAAGGAGAGATGATGCATCCAGCTGGTGCCAAGAACCAGGCTCACGACATGCTTGGCAAGACCCTGGAAACCAAGCCTCACGGCACCCTTGAGGCAGAGGAACTGGACACAGATGCTTGCTTGGGCACATCGCTTGGTGGCCTTAAGATACAGGGTTTTCACAACTTGCCAGAAGCCTTATTTTTACCAATTAGCTAACCTTTCGATTTAGGAGGGTCCTGTTATGCACATGATGCACTTTGATGGTCTCCCCGCTCACACTTCCAGATTCTTTGCACTAATACAACAAAATAAACAGGTTCTCATATCATATCAGGGAACATTTCCAAAACAGGTTCTCAGTGAGGCCCAGGCTCAGAACAGAATGAGGGACTATTAAAACTCAAGAATTTTCAAGGTGATTCAAATTTAAAATGAGGACCTGACCTAGTGCTCTGCCCAGGGTCACCCAGCTCACCAGAGGCTGTGCTGATACTAAAATCCTGGTTCTCTAGTGCTGGTCCAAAGCTCCTGTACAACTGAACACCTGAGGGATAATTATAGTCCAGGGATTACTGAGCAGCTCTGTGAAACCATCATAGTTGGTCCCCCTCCATCAGAATGGTAACATTTCTTTCTTTGTTCTTTATATTTCTATCACTCCCCTTATTCTGTTTCTCTGTATTTCTCAATCGCTTTTTTTTAATCTTCTTTGCCTATCCCTTAGACCACATTAGACGTCCCCCATGGATACTGCTGAGCTGAACAGAAGCCCTAAAGACCAGAGGTTGCTGACTCTGACATTCTCTCGCTTTGATTGGTTCTCTTGGGAATCTGAAGTGGAGGTGGGGGTGGGGGGCACACAGAAAGTGTCAGCTGCAGCGGATGAGGCTGCGCACTGTCTGAGTAGGATGTACAGGCAGTCTGTGGGGTTAATCTGCATGAGAAGCAGGTGGGGCCAAAGCTAATTTTATAGGCTAGATATTTGCAGACATGATAACTTTGGAAAACTATGGAAGGAATAACCCTTTCTTTTAGGGGTGATTAAGGGAATTAAAGGTTAATAATAGAAGGAAAGCAACCTTACAAAGGTTGAACTGACCTTCTTTTCATTTGTTATTTCAAAAAGCAAAAGTTTAAGCTTCGTAAGCGCTTCCTTTATTTCTGCCCTTTCTTCTCCCTCAATTCACTACAGGTTTTAGAATTCAGGGTAGGGGCAGGAGGGATTCAAGGTGAGAGAAAAGGCTATTATTTGGAATCTAAGAGAAATAACCTGCATGGCACAGGTCCACACATGCTTGGAGGAAGATGCACACTAAGAGGAACTGATGTAATCTGTCCAGATTCAACAACATTCACAAACACCAACAGACATACTACCTGGAGTCAGAAATTAACACCAGCAATGGCTGATTATTTCAATGCAAGAATCTGGGTGAAAATACCCTTCCCTTAGTGGACATCCTGTGTGTAATGACCTTTGGGTCCCCCAAATAAATTCTTTCCTTTCCTTCAGATTGTGTCAGTGTCCATTTTGATGTTTTCCTTTCTAGATGTGTATTCTTAAAATGTCCTAAACATCCTTGGACTTCTGAAGCTTCCAACAGCATTTTCTACCAGTGTAAACCATGCTCTTTCATATACAAGATGGTACTCGCAGTCCCTGTGCCAATTTTTAGACTTTACTTTTTCTTATCTTCTAAATGGTGGATTGTTCCTCCTCTTTTCACAGAATTCATGATCCCCACTCTCATACCACCTTTTAGATCTTCACTCTCACAGACTTTTTCATCTTCAGCTTTTCCCTCTGTCTGCTAACATCCTTGGTCTCCTCTATCCTAAAAACAAACAAAACAAACAAATAAAAACCTTCCTTCAGCCCTGATGTGTTCTCCAATTTCATCTTTTCTTCTTCCTTTCCCTCATCAAATCTCATGTCTTTGCCTGTCTGTCTTTGCACCAGTGACTCTCTCAAGGGCATCAATGCCCTCTTTCCTTCTCACCTCTGCTCTGTCTTTATCAACTTATGTCTGCAGCATTGGGTGGCATTGGTCTCTTACTCTTGCTTTGGGCACCTAGCTTCCCTGGCATTGCCCTATCCTGGTCTTCTTCCTATCTTTCCTATTGTTTCTCTGCCTCTTTCTTTGGCTGCTTTCATTTCACCTTCTAGTCACAGGTATTCACCAAAGTTTCACACTTACCTTTTCCCATTTCCTCTCCTTGCTCTCTGAGTCCCCAGGGTTTCATTCTCCCACTGCTCCAACTTTCTCCTTCCTGTAGATGACTCTTATTGATATCTCCGTCCGCCATTTCCACCTGAATATCTGAACAGTTAGACCAGTTTATTTCCTGTCCCCTTAATCCTTGTAATGCAACAGAGTTCAGTGAAAGTGGCATGAGTTTACAAATTAAAAAAATGTGAGTCCCAATTCTGGCTCAGTCACCTACCAGCTCTAAGCCTCTGGACAGAGCTCTATGAGTCTCAGTTTCCTCATCTGTAAATTGGGTATCATAATCCCCACCTTACAGGGTAATTACAAAGCTTAAATAAGATGGCATCTATAAGCAGGATGTTATATGCTCAATAAATTGTAACCATTATAAAGACACTGCAGTTGCCCTGTAATCCAAACTCAAAATGTAGGACTCATCTTGGACCCTTCCTCATCCCCATTCCAAATATCCACCCATCTGGTCAATCTTACCTGCTCACAATGGCTTTTGAATCCTGAATGTCACCACTGGTTTGGGTTCTCATTATCCTTGTCAAGAAGTGATACTGAAATGGCTTTTGATCCTCAGGATCCCTCAGTATCCAATATCCCCATTATTACATGCTACTCTTCATCCATATTGCAGAATATGTATCCCAAAGCTCAATCTTGACCCCACCAAAAAGGTGATAGAGAATAGTGACCCTAAAGTCAGACTGTCCTCTGTTCATATCTGCCACTTGCCTACTATGACCTTAGGCAAACCACCTGTCCTCTCCACTCCTCAATTTCCTCATCTGTACAGTGGTAACACTATTAGCACTTTCAAGGTTGCTGTGAGGATTCAAAGAGCTCATATATATTGTGTTTATAACACCTGCAACATCATAGGTGATTCACATATGCTAGCAATTATTATCATTTCTGCATTCATTCCCTGCAACAACTAGCCCTGGGAGGTGCTTGATGCGTGAATCATCCATAATCTTTCATTTGAACCTCCTTGCTCATTAAAGACATATTTGAGGAGAGACTGGCCAAGATATGGGTGCCATTGGTCTCCAAGGATGAGTTTTTCCTCTACGAAGCTAACTTGCTTTTAAAGAGATGAAAAGAGTGGCCTTGGCTTCCTTGGCACCAGGCTATAATGAACTGGAATAATCAGCAGGCAGATTTTCCCTGCCCACCTCCAAAGATTTCTTCCCTGCCCTGTCTATTCTGGAATACTTGCAGTGCTTCCAAGTTACATGCGGAAAACATTTATCTGAAGGCTGCTGCTGCTGCTGCTAAGTCGCTTCAGTTGTGTCCAACTCTGTGCGACCCCATAGATGGCAGCCCACCAGGCTCCTCCGTCCCTGGGATTCTCCAGGCAAGAACACTAGAGTGGGTTGCCATTTCCTTCTCCAGCGCATGAAAGTGAAAAGTGAAAGTGAAGTCACTCAGTCGTGTCAGACTCTTCGCGACCCCATGGACTGTAGCCCACCAGGCTCCTCTGTCCATGGGATTTTCCAGGCAAGAGTACTGGAGTGGGTTGCCATTTCCTTCATCATCTGAAGGCATGAGATATTAACTCCTCTCTTCACTCACTGTGGCAGAAGTCAAGTTATCACTATAAATACAGACACCAGAAAGAACCAGTCAGAAGGCAGATGACATCCCAGGAGTTGGTAGCCTCTTTATTCTGCAGGCTACAGGACTGAGCTCTACCGAAAGGAGGGGTGGGATAGGGGGCGTGGTGATGACAGGATAGGGTGATGGAGTAGGGATAAAACAAGCAAAAAAGAAAACTGGAAAAGAAGAAAGTGAATGAGAAACTGGATGAAATAATAAAGAAATCGAGAAATAGAAAATGTAGGAGAAAATAAAGAGATTCCCATAATCTGGAAGATTAGAAATTAAATCAAATAGATCCAGTCCATTTCTCTAGTGGTAATTTCAGGTTATACCATGTTCCACCTCCAAGGACATTGAGAAGCTTCAGAGAGTGGCTGTAAATTCCTAAAGAAAAGCTCGTTTTGGAGAGTCAAGCCATTATCATCTGCTGCTGTACTTTTTAGCATATGCACTATCAACACAATGACACGTCTTATTGAGTACTACGTGATATTCCACATCGTGAGACTATTGATGCAGAATTTCCTTTCTCAGAGCTCAATACTCCAATCAAAGCCTGTTGCATCAAATCACTGAGGCCATCCACTTAATGACAACTTGTAAGATGCATATTGCAGAATATTCATGTTCATTTTATGCTCACAGTGCTTAAAATCTCCTCTAAACAGCCTCTGCTCTCAGTCTATTAAGGTGCTGGTGTTATCTACACTCCATTCAATGGTGTGGAAATAATTGTCTTGAGACTAAAGAAAAAATTGATGGTCACAAGCCGAGTCAGCACTTGTGTTCTTTTCTTACTCTGTTGAATCAGGTGTTATTTACTTCTTCCAACACCTGGGACTCCTGATAAGTCACTCCCCTGATAGCTTTTTCCAGGACAGTGCTGTGGGGTCTTTGGAAGAAGCAGGGATCCTTCATAAATGGTATTGTTATCAGCACAATTCACACAGCTACCAGATGTACAAAATCGAAACCACCAAGGGCACTCAGGCACAGGGGCCTCCCCCAGCTCCATCTGGCCGCTCTGAAATGTGCTCATGACTTGGAAGTTATTAGAGAGAGAAGGGCTCTACTCAGCACCGGGGTGGTGAGGAGATGCTTGCATTCTGACAAAGTCAGGTGTTTTTTGGTTCCCCCATGTCTGCTATACCAAAACCGCCATATCAGAGTCCCAGAGCCCCTCTCCCTGCAAACCTGGCTCTACTAAAGCGGCCTGCCTGGTACAGACAGGTTGACCCTTCTCTCCATCTCATATCTCTGGGATGAAGCACCAGGACTCGGGCTGGTGAAGGAGAGCAACTGCTCCTGGCAGCTGATAGTTCGGCAGTGGGGCCTGTGACTTTGCCTTTAAATATCAACGACACACACAGACAACACACTGGCAGCATGAGAGGTTTCCATGGTGACAGAACGCAGGCCATGACCTCTGTAAATGTAATCAGAGCACTGGGATTGGTGTGTGAGACAGGTTTAATTTCTCCTCCCGTGGAAGCTCTGTGGTCCGGGCCATACATAGGCTTCATACATTGACAGACAACCTGTTATCTTCACCAGGGCAGCTCTGCAGATGGCAACCCCCACTGCTCCAGAGCTGCTTCCTCCACAGTCTGAGCAGGCTGCAGGATGTAAAAGGTCACTAGGGGCTGAAACGGCAGACACATCAATACCTGGCATCCCTGTCCAGTGTCCTCAGGAGGCTCAACCGTCCCTTTTACAGGGAGCAGCTGTGGCATGGTCCAATGAGAGCCAGATTAAGGACCTGGAAGATTGGTGGAAGTTTTCATCTCTGCTCTGCCACCAACAGTGTGACCTTGGGCAAGTCATTTAACCTCCAACTTTCAACATCTTCCCCCAGGGAGAAACTGCCTGGGTAAAAGAGGGTTGAGGCTTTCCAAAGCCCCCAGGAGAAGATAGTACCTACTTACACTTAATAGGGGAGAATTCTACAATCTCCAGTGGAATCCTGTCCCAGGAAGTAAGTTTTCCATCTCACTAGTGCTAGTTACTAAGACTTCAAACCCTAATTCTATAGTTGAAAACAGATAATGTGGGGATTACTATTGGAGAGCCTCAGGACTTACTCACCTCTATCCTGATTTGGAAACATGCGTGCCCTGCATGCTCAATCGTGTCCAACTCTTTGTGATCCCATGGACTGTAGCTTGCCAGGCTCCTCTGTCCATGGAATTTTCCAGGAAAGAACACTGGAGTGGGTTGCCATTTCCTACTCTAGGGGATCTTCCCAACCCAGGAATTGAACCCGTGTTTCCTGCATTGGCAGGCAGATTGTTTACCAATATGCCACCTGGGAATCCCTTTGGAAACAAAACCAGGATACAATTCCTTCTGAACTGGCCTTGAGTAGGAGACCAATTCATGCTAAACTGATAGAAAATGGCTCGGAGAGAAATGTAGCAGTATCAGGGACTTCCCTGGTGGCCCAGTGGTTAACTCCACTCTCCCAATGCAGGGGAAATGGGTTTGATCCCTGATGGGGGAACATGGTTCATGATAGGCCCAAAAAAAAAAGAAAAGAAAAAAGACATGTAGCAGTATCAAAGGAGGAGCCCACAGTCTCTTCCCTTGACCTCCACTCAGCCTTGGCAAAGAGCTGCTCTGGCCACTTTGATGCCGGCATCCTCTGAGTCCACTTGCCAATTCATATGAGACACTGGCAGACTTCAGTTACCAGTCACCCTGCTTTTCTGGTGTCTTACACTGTTTCAGTATAGTTCTCTGAAAAAAAAAGAAAAAACAAGATTTGGGCTAAGAAGAGATTCATAGGGCTGTATGAGACATTCTTCTTGCCAAAAGTAGCTGGTCCATTAGATTCTCCTTTCAGAATCCCGACAGAGAATCTCAGAATTTCAGAGCTGGAAGGGACTTTAGAAACCCCGTAACTTACAGGGAAAAAGCCCAGTCTGAGGCCTGAACTGGAGAAGTAATGTACCTGTGTTACACCAAATTAACGAACAGCGGAACCACAAGGGTGTCAGGGCCCCACTCTGCTCAGCTAAGTACTAATTTAGTTCCTGGATGCTTTTGAACCTCAAACTGAAGCAGAGAGGAAGTGGGGGGAGGATTCAAAAGTGGTTGTTGAACATTAGAATCAGGAAATGGTGATTTGGCTGAATCTACAGATAATAGCATTACCACTTCCTATGTTAGCTGATGCCAAAGAGGGAAGATTCTGCCTAAGAAAACAGTCAAGTGACAGGACTGTAAGCTTCCACACAATTGTCCCCACCCAATTCACACTGTTTCTCTCAGGCCACTGAGGGGAGCATGAGTCTGATTGTTCATAGGGTTTTTTGGTTAGTGTCCAACACAGAATCATGAAATCAAAGAACAATAGAGTTTATAGGAACTCCAAGAGAATTATCTGGCTTGGCATCATGTCTTCTGGTAACTAAATCATCTAGGATAGATAATTTGATTATCTTTTCTTTTTATTAAAGCATCTACTTTCTCAACTGTACATGAGGAAATAAGTTTCCTTCCAACTTTAACATCCAGAATTCCATGATTTCTTTTTCAGACTCTTTTCCCTTATAGGTTACTACAACACTTAAAATTCTTACTGTGAGGGAGAGCCTTAACTAAGGTATTTTCTCCAGAAAAGAATCATGCTCCATCAATTTCATTTCAGCAAACATGAACTAAGTACCTCGAATGTGCCAGGAACAGTGTCAGATAGTAAGAGTTCATAAATAACTCAGATATGAATTACCTGGCAAGGGTAACATGGTGTCCATTCCCACCCTTTGTCCCATTAGTACACATCAGTTTATCAGATTAGTAGCTGTCCTCAGGGGCTGATATAGGATATAGGCAGATAAATTTTGATATGATATGATATGAAAGCAAAAAGTATCTGGGACACTGAGCTTTATCCAAGAGAATTCAGTTCCTGAGTGAATATCAAAAATTAATTAAATATTAATATTAAAATCAACTTGAGGGATTGGGTACCAGTGAAGGATGGAGAACAAAAAAGGGATCTGAAGGCAAGGAAAGCTTATTTCAGAATTTTTTTCCCTAGGAGCTTTGATCATTGCCCTCTGGGGTCTTCCATCTTTGGCCAAACTTACTAAATTCCTGGCTCAGATCGGGGCTTCCTCAGTGGCTTCTCTTTGTCCTAAATAAGATTTAGTGTGGGTTCCCAGGTAGTGTGGCTTCCCTCGTAGCTCAGTTGGTAAAGACTCTGCCTGCAATACAGGAGACCCAGGTTCAATCCCTGGGTTGGGACAATCCCCTGGAAAAGGAAATGGCAACCTACTCCAGTATTCTTGCCTGGAGAATCCCATGGACAGAGGAGCCTGGTGGGGCTACAGTTCATGGAGTCACAAGAGTTGGACACAACTTAGTGATGAACCCACCATCTAGGTACTACCAGGTGAGATCACTTTAACAATCTGTCCCTGGGACCACTGGATCAATAGACCCCCATATCTCAAATATGATGGTCTCAGCCCTTCTTTCTCCTTTCTTGTGTCTTTCTGATATTTCCAGGGTTAGTTCACAAATTTGCATTACTTCTGCTTCTGCCAACCCTTTGGCTCTTTTTTGTTCCCTTGGCTTATTTTAAGAAGTGCCTACTTTTGCTGTGCTGCCCATGAAGAGTGGTCTTTTTTACCCATCACCTGACAGACTTCAGTACCTCCCATGGCTGGGTCAGGAGGGCTTAAGAATAACCACATGCTGCCTTCCATGCAAACTCTGTCACTGAGTGTGGCCCATCTGTCGACTCCATCCTTACTTTTGTGGTTTTCTTTCAACAGTCTCCTTTTCTTTCCAACAACCTGGGTTCTTTAAGGGTCTCATATATTAAGACTCTTTTGTTTGGATGAGACAGAAATCCAAATAAAATAGCGTTAGGCAAATAGGGAAATTGTCATCAAGATTCCAAGGAAGGCTGAAATAATTGAACATGGAAGGCAGGACTTAAATGTCTTTGGGCTCCTGGATACCATTGTTTCTTAGGCTCTCATTGGCCCAACCGAAGTAGACACAGGAGAACAGTGTCATGTAAGAACGTAGCAGCTCCTACAGAAACCAAATGGATGGAAATGGGGGAGAAAAAATTCCTAGACAACACTGATTGCTGTTTCTTAAGGTGCATAGGGTTGTTGAACAGAAAAAGCAATCCATCCATCACAACTCCCTACAGATCTGCCTGTAAATGCCTAAATCACAATACAAAAGGTACAAACTCTCTCTTACCGGACTTCTAGGCCTTGAAAGTCAGGGGTGTGGTCAGACAGCAGTTTAGATTCTTACTCTTTTCACTCACCGGAGCCTTAATTTCAGCCTGACTGGGACTCTGCTTTACTAGGTGTTATATTTTTGACTGTGAAATGTTGAGGGTGGGCCCAGATTTCACAAAGATAACAATTTGTCTCTTCTTAGCCAACTCCCCCTCTCCTCCCATCTTCCCCAAGTCAGTAAATGGTACTGTGGATTATCTAATTGCCCAGTTTCGAAACCTGGGCATCATTCATTCCTCTTCCTCCCTCTGCCATTCCACTTCCTAAATATCTTTCAAACTTGTCATTTCTTTCCAGCCTGGCTGTCACCATCCTGTTGCAAACTACCATCACCTCTCACCTTGCAGCCCTCTAGCCTTCTACCCTCTCAACCTATTTTCCACCTTAATGACAGTGATCTCTTTTTTTTAAAAAATCTGCGTATGTCTCTCACTCTTTAAAACTTTAGCAGCCTCCCAATATTATCCTCCTAAACCCCTCAGTATGGCTAATATGCCCCCACTCCTGACCACACTTGACCTCTTGCTTATCTTCTCTGCAAAATGGCCCCTTATAGTCTGTCCTCTTCAGTAGCAGACTTCTTTCAGTTTCTCAGTGAGACATACCCACTCCCACTTTCATTTTTCCACATGTGCCTTTCCCTCTCTCTGCAACAATCTTCTCCTCACCCTTCATTCAGCTGAGTCTTACTTACGCTTCAAGTCTCAACTTAAACCTCATTTCTTCTAGTAACCATGCTCGGCTCTTGAGGCTGGCTTGTTTCCTTCTCATACGTTCCTGTAGCACTAAGACCTGCCATTCAAAGCTCAAGTTCCATCTGTAACTACCTATCTACCACCTGTCTTCCCTCCCAACTGTAAGTTCCCTCAGGGTCCAGACCTTTCCTCTCATGTTCATCCCAGTATGCCCAGCACTTACTGTGCCTGGTACATAGTAGGTTCTCAACATATGCTCATTGAGGAAGTGCTGAAGGTAAGTCTGTTGGGTTTTTTGGGGTTTTTTTATATATTTATTTATTTTGACTGTGCCAAGTCTTAGCTGCAGCACATGGATCTTCAATCTTCGTTGCAGCACGTGGGATCCTTACTTGCAATATGTGGGATCTAGCTCCCTGACCAGAGATGGAACACAGATCTCCTGATAGGGAGCACAGAGTCTAAGCCACTGAACCACCAGGGAAGTCCCTATTGGGTTTTTTTTTTAATACTTTTTATTTATAATTAATTTCAAACTTACAGAAAAGTTTAGGTACCACAGTACCTAGAATTCTTATATACCACTGTAAGCTTTTGTCATCCATAGATCCACCAATTATAAGCTTTTGTCACATGTTTTTTTTCTATTTATGTAAATTTACATATTTTTTCCAAACCATCTGAGAGTAAGTTGCAGATATCATGCTTCTTTTCCCATTAATAGTTCAATAGTATTTCCTAAGAATGAGGATATTTCCATAACACGTTATCAAAATGAGGAAAGTTAACAAAGATACATGAACTCTATTTTTTTAAGTGAAAAGTGAAAGTGACCTCTAATTCTGTTTTTTTTTTTTTTTTTTTTTTAAGGGAAGCAGAAAGTATTGGGGAAGGGCTTTCTAGGATTAAGGGCTCCCCTTCTCCTTCCTCTCTCTCTGCCCCAGTTCTGGAGATTCTTCTAAAGCTGAGGTCGTGGTGGGGAAGGCAGTGCCTGGCTGAGGGCTGATGTGCCTGTTCCCCCTCCGTGCCCCCACTGGCAGCAGCAACTCTCACCCGTGTCTACGCCTCACGTTGCCCTGAGTCCTCTGTCGGAAAACTGGAAGCCCTCTGAGCGGATGGCTTTGTTCTACAACGTCCCGGAGGGAGGAGGAAACCCCGTCCGCCGGAAGTGCAAGTTGGAAGGAAAGGTGAGGCCCAGGAAGTGGGAAGATGGCTCCTGGGACCCGTAATCAAGCTTCGGCATCTCGGGCCTGCATGAAGAAGGGGAAAAGGCGAGCCGCGGAGGTAGAGGCAGATTTGCACACCTCGGGTCCTGGGACCCTCCTGCTCGGCTGAGTGGAATACCAAACGAGGGTGTCTTGGAGCTGCACTTCACCTCAGCCAGGCAATCGACAGGAGAAGCAGCGAGCGAGACCGACAGACTGTCACTGGCAAAATGAACTGTCACCTCCCATTTTTCAGAGGCGCGGCGGGATGAATTGCAGCCTTGAACCGTGCGGCCCGCTGCTGATTGAGTTCCGCTGTCTTAGAACCCCTTCGAACAAGGCGAGTTCATTTCAGACTGACGTCCCACCGCTTATCAATTTAGGAGCCAGTAAAATTAACCGCTTCGGAGCTGATTCGCTCCCTTCCTCTGCTTGGATTGCACATCCAGAAAGGTCACCAAATAAATCTCTCTCTGGGTCCTACTAGTATAATATGCAGCTTGGAGACAGGGTCTCAGAAGAGGAGACTCCAGCCAGACATAGCCCAAGCCTGAAAGGTTGCCAGGCCCCCTCACAGCCAGCCGTCCATGGCCGTGGTGTGACAAGACGGGCCTTTGCTAGCTCTGCTCCCACCAAATCAGCTTCTGCCCTCAAGAGATATAGGGTTGGGTACAATTGGGTGGCTGAGAGTGGAGGTGCTACAGAAGGCCCCCTAGCCTTTCAGCAGAGACCTCTGCACTGCTTGGTTTCCCATCTGCCATGGACTGAATATTTATGACCCACCCCTATTCATATGTTGAAACCCTAATCCCCGATATAATGGTATTTGAAGGTGGGCACTTGAGAAGTTGGTGTTGGTCAGTCACTAAGTCCTGTCCAACTCTTGTGACCCCCATGAACTGCAGCACACCAGGCTCCCCTGTCCTCCACTATTCTCCCGGAGTTTGCTCAAACTTATGTCCATCAGGTCGGTGATGCCATCCAACCATCTCATCCTCTGTCACCACCTTCTCCTGCCCTCAGTCTTTTCCAGCATCAGGGTCTTTTCCAGTGAGTCTGTTCTTTGCATCAGGTGGCTAAAGTATTGGGGCTTCAGCATCAGTCCTTCAAATGAGTTTTTAGGGTTAAATTAAGCCGTGAGAGTGGGGATCCCATGATGGAATTAGTGCCCTTAGAGAAAGGAAGAGAAACTGAAACCTTTTTTTTCTTGGCCACGTGAGGAGACTACACCAAGGAGATGGCAGCCATCTGTAAACCAGGAAGAGGACTCACCAGGAACCTGACCATGCTGGCACCCTGATCTTGGAATTCCAGCCTCCAGAACTGTAAGAAACAAATGTTTATTGTTTATGCCACCCAGTCTGTGGTATTGTGTTATATCAGCCCTAAGTCAGCATCCTCTGGACCTTACAAGTGGGAGATGCCTGTCAAATGTCTATTAAACCAAATAAGACTTAATTGCTTTAATATCAGTAAGTAGTTTGCATGGACAGGGAAAAGGGATGTTTGTACAGGGACAACTTTACTGTCATAGTTATTCTTGGAGCGCCAGCCCATGCTAGAAACCCACTAGCAAGTTGAAATGCAGCAGCAGAGCAGAGTCCTCTGTCTCCAGAATAAAAAATGTCTTCTGCCACCCCTGCCTTACATGCATGCGTGTGCACATGCACACACACACACACACACCCCTCTTCTGCTCACAGAGGTCTGTCCAGTGAGTCTAATTAGCAAATCTTAGGGCTTCTCCTCTATATCTAGGGCACAAATGGTTTTGTCAATACTCTTTTGAACCTCTTCTCACCACAGGAGATTGCACAGTGTTGGTTTGTGGAGATACAACTGAATCACTCTTACTACGACTTTTAAGATATAAAGGTGATTTTAAGGTGAAGGTGAGATGATGTCTATGTCCCAAATTAGTGGTCTCTGCTGCCCGAAGAGAATGTGTTCATGTTCCTGTTCTCATCCTAATGGTTCATTTCTGTGTTTTCATTGGGGACTTTTGGCCCTACACCTGCAGTGAGAAGACCTAGTTTTCAGCTCTGGCTCTGTCTTCCCTAGCTAAATGACTTGAGCAAATTGCCTATCTAAGCCTCATCTTCCCCATCTATAAACCCAAACAAGTTGTTAAAAAGTTCAAGTAACGTCATGTTTGTGAAAACCTTAGTAAACTACAAAGTTATGTACAAATGCTGGAGTTTATTCATTTTAGTCTCAGCAACAAAAGAAAAATCTGAGAATAAATGCCACACAGTATCTCAAAATTTGATCCAGCAATTATACTTATAGGAATTTGTCCCACAAAAATGCTCTGATCTGCAAAAGGATATTTGTGTGAGGAATTTCACTGCAGCTTTTTTAAAAATTGGAGATAACCTAAATGTTGTCAATAGAGAATTGGGTAAATAGTGATGCATATATATTATGTAATACTGTGCAATAGTAAACATAATGAGATAAAGTAAATAAAAAATTATTATGGTTGTAATATTCATGCATCAATGCCAATGTATATAAATTAACAGGTGTGGTTATCACATCATTATATACTTGAGTCACATATGATAGAAAAATATCTTCAGCTAAGTCTCAGAGAAATAACCTAAGCTTTAAACAAAACCGGATCATCCCACATATAATACATGGATTTCCATTTGCTATATCCTGGACATTTCCTTATGTCAGTCCACTTTTACTTTTATAATTTTTTAAAATTTGCATAATAAAACATTGGCCATCAATTATTAAGATAGTTCTCTGGGTTAACTACTGAAGAAAGAAAGGAGATTTGTAGGTAACTTATATGTGTTTTCAGGAATACAAATCTATAATTTTCTAATAGCATAAGCTGAGTGCTGAAGATCACTGCAGACAGTGACTGCAGCCATGAAATTAGAAGATGCTTGCTCCTTAGGAGAAAAGCTATGATAAACCTAGACAGCATATTAAAAAGCAGAGACATTACTCTGCCAACAAAGGTCCATATAGTCAAAGCTATGACTTTTCCAGTAGTCATGTATGGATGTGAGAGTTGGACCACAAAGAAGGCTGAGCATCAAAGAATTTATGCTTTTGAACTGTGAACTGTTGGAGAAGACTCTTGAGAGTCCCTTGGACTCCAAGGAGATCAAACCAGTCAATCCTAAAAGAAATCAGTCCTGAATATTCATTGGAAGGACTGATGCTGAAGCTGAAGCTCTAATACTTTGGCCACCTGATGCAAAGAGCCAGGGTCTGATTGGAAAAGACCCTGATACTGGGAAAGATTGAGGGCAGGAGAAGGGGATGACAGAGGGTAAGATGATTGGATGGCATCTCCGACGCAATGAACATGAGCAAACTCTGGGAGATGGTGAAGGACAGGGAAGCCTGGTGTGCTGCAGTCCATGGGGTCACAAAGAGTTGGACACTACTGAGCAACTCAACAATAGTGTAAGAGCAGCCTCTTGTTATAAGTTGAAACAGCCCTAACCCAAGAATCAGGTGTCCAGCACTCTTGTCCCAGCTCTGCAGTTAACTTACAACATGATATCAACCGAATCACTTATCTGGGCCAAAGTTTCCACATCCAGAAAATGAGAGTGTTAAAGTACGCATTCTCTAAGGTCCCTTCAAGCTGAAAATTCAGTGGTTCTATGAAATCACTTTTCAAAGACTTAATAAATGGTGTTTATATATAATAATAGTTTCTGGTCATTTCTGGAACTAACAGGAAGACTTTAGTAAGACTTAAATACTCCACTTACATGCAGGGCAATACACTAAGAATTTTTAAAAATCTAAACAAAACGGTTCTTGTCCTCAAGAAACCTATAATTTAAAAAAGAAAATGACAGTTGAATTAATAGAAATATAGGAGTATCAGGTTTTACAAAAGGAATGTACACAGCAAGATGGCTGTGTTAAATCAGTGGAACTTAAATTTATGGTCCTAGAAGCCCTAGGGTTTCTCAGTAGGATTCTGAAGCTACTTTCAGGATAGGGCAAGAGGGTAAGGAAGTGAATAGTGCCTCCTCCCCATACCTGGTTTAACCAAACTAGGGCTGCCTTCCTCTGCATCATGCATCTAGGAAATCTAAGAAAGATTTCTAAAGAAATAGGGCTGCTACAATAACGTTGTGAAATCCACTGGCCTAAATGATTTCTAAAGGCCAGTTCTGTCTTTAAGTTTTCACAATTTTATGATTCTAAGATGTATATAAATTAAGTTTTTATATTCTGCATTCAATTTTGCATGTACACAGGAAATTAACTTTGTAAAGGTTAATTCTCTTGTAAAACAAATAATTATTTTGTAATATGAATAATGAACCCTAGGTATATCTGTTAAACACACTCAGATTTACCTGTCCTGAATTTTCTGAACATGAGGCATGTTTGTAATTATGAAAGAATAGATAAGAAAAGAATTGGATGAGGCAGGCAGAAGAGTTATAAAAAAATATTCACAAAATCCCTGGGGTACCATGAAGAAGCTGTTGGCTTCAGCATAAGACCAAAGATACTGACCTGGAGCTAGAACTCCTGAGCTCTGCCATTGAATTGGGTCATTTCTGTTTCACAGAACTCACCTCAGAATTGACACAATTGGTAATTGACACAATTGCTGAGTGCTTTCTATGTATTATTTCATTTAATCCTCCCAACTCCATGAGATGGGTATGATTTTTCTCTCCATTTCCCAGAAAACTGGAACCAAGGGTGGTTAAATACCTTGTTCAAGGTCACAGAGCCAGGATTCAAACCCAGGAACTGTGACCGCAAAGCCCACACTCTCAGCCACCACAAACTCTTCTCCAAGTTCAGGTCACCTGTATGGTAGACTCTTCCAGGAGAAAGGAGCCAGCCCTGTGTTTGATTGGCATGAGGCTAGCTCTCAAGGGGGCAGGAGTCACCTAGTAAATCCCCTTTGCTGTAGAGAGGAGGAACTGAGACCATCAGAGAGACAGGTGAGCTGTTCAGGGCCTTGAAGCCAGATTTGTAACTAAATATTTTCTTGAGTTTACATATGGGAAACTTGCTTTTTAACTTATTTAAAGCACCATGCTTGTGGTCATGCTCATTCACTCAGTCGTGTCTGACTCTTTGTGACCCAATGGACTATAGCCTGCCAGGCTCCTCTGTCTATGAAATTGTCCAGGCAAGAGTACTGGAGTGGGTAGCCATTTCCTCCTCTAGGGAATCTTCCCAACCCAGAGATCAGACCCTTCTCCTGCATTATCATTGAGTCACCTAGGAAGCCCTAAAGCACCCCTACACATTAATTATTGTTAAGCCTATTATTTGCTACAATGTTTAGTAGTCTAAAGGCTCTAACCCAAAGCTTAAGGTTATGGACAGCAGCAGACACCATCCTCCAGAAAGTGCATTTAATTCATGAAACCTGACTCACATCTAGAATCCTAATTAGACAGTGTAACATTAGTTTCCCAGCCTCTGCAGTACACACATGCACACACACACAGAGACAAAACCAGCACACACATACACACACACACACACACACAAGAAATAGTGGGAATGGACCAAATGCTAGTATTATATTTTTTAGAACCTTCTTAAACCTTTGCCAAGTTGAAAGAACTGGTATCTTGTCCTGATTTATACGTATCCAATTATCAGTAAAGAACTAAAAATGAAAACAAAAAAAAGAACTTCTAAAAATGCCTTTTGTATTACTTATTTTGTAAATTACTAGTTCTACACCCTGGAGAAGAACATAGCAACCCACTCCAGTGTTCTTGCCTGGGAAATCCTGTGGACAGATGAGCCTGGTGGGCTACAGTCCATGGGGTCACAAAGAGTCAGACACAACTGAGTGACTAAATAACAACAAATTCTACTCCTTATCTATTTTTCTTTGTGGGTATTTGTCCTTTTATCTTCCTATGGACTTTTAAGAATTTTTTATATAGTAAGAGTATTAACCCATTAACCAAAGACCATTTCAAAATGTCAAATTTTGCTAGGAACCAGCCCTGATCTGATTAGCCCAGTTGAGTTTCCCTTTGTTTGGCATCCCTCAGTACTTGCACATCACATTTATTCCACATGTATTCCACTTTGTTCAGTGCATGTACATACCTCCCCCCACCTTTTTTTTTTCACACTCACAGCAACTGAATTATGTTTGTTAGGGAGATAGGTCTATTAGAGAGCTCTCAGATGTCAAGGGCAGACAAACAGCAGTGGTCTGGGATCTGGAGATGAAGGCACAGATGCCAGGAAGTGGGTGGTCTACCTTGTTCAAGAATATGAGGAAGGTCTAAACATCATGAAATCAGTTAGCAAGATGGCGTGGTGGAATCAGAGCCCAGATGACAGGAGTCTGCTGCTAAGGAAGACATTTATAGTCACATCACAAGTTAACAAAACACATCTAAATGGCCTTGATCTTCTTTTATACTTCCTGCCTAGGTAGGAGGATGTGGTCTCAGGAGCCAGCACTGCAGATATGAATAAAAAGTGTTAGCTGCTTAAGGAAGTAATATATAAAGTAGCAGCTGTATTTAGCTGTTATTGCAGATAATTGTGTTGTAGGTGTTACCAAATATATTTACTGCAATTGGTTGGGCAGATTCTCTAAATATCTTACTCAATACTCACACTTCTTTATTTCTAGCAGAGTTGCCTCTCGTGATAAAAGCTGAAAGTACCAGATTCTTGCTTTCCCAGGTTCACTTGAAGCTAAAGACGGCCACAAGAGCCAGTTCTGGCCAATGAGAGGTAAGAGGAAGACCATACTGGAAATGTCTGGGGACATTCTTCTTCCAGTTAAAAGGATGAGCATCGTGCCTGTGAACATGGTTGTGTGAGGACATGATTTCTTCAACTATGGCAACCATAGTTCCACGTCTAAAGACCAAGAGCCAGTGATGAAGCTAAAGAAACAAAAGGATAAAAGAAGTCTGGTCAGCTGTAGTATTTTGCAGCTGATGAACCAAAGTAGGACCTTTGCACTTCTTTTGTGAGACAGTGAAAGCTGCTATTGAGGCTTTTAAATATTCTTGTTACCTGCCAATGAAAGCATTTTGATATATTAAAAATGCGAAACTATCCAGAAGCTGGAATTGTAAATATATAAAATATGTTAGTGTGTGGATAAGGACGGGATGGTATAATGACTGATACCAGGATATTCTATAGAGAGGTGAGAAAAGGAGGCACAGGGCTCAGTTCTGGACATTCTGATTTAATTAGCCTGGGAGGACCCAAATGTTGGTTTTGAGTTGTTGGGTTTTTTTTTAATGCCCTCTGGGTGATGCTAATATGTACAGGCAGGTTTGAGAACCTGCAATCTAGTCCAGCTCACTCTTTGTGTTACATTTGAAGAAACAGAATCAAGCAATGTGATTAGTAGAAACCATATTATGCAAAGGTGGCTTCTCTGGTAGCTCAGCTGGTAAAGAATCCGCCTGCAATGCGGGAGACTTGGGTTCAATTCCTGGGTTGGGAAGATCCCCTGGAGGAGGGCATGGCAACCCACTCCAGTATTCTTGCCTGGAGAATCCCCATGGACAGAGGAGCCTGGCAGGCTACAGTCCATGGAGTCACAAAGAATCGGACATGACTGAGCGACTAAGCACAGCACAGCAATCCAAGAGAGCATTGTGCAAAAGTCTTCAGGGTCACTTCTTCCTCTTACCTCAACCCTTCTGGATATGCAGTGTCTTCTAAATCCTTTCTGCACTGAGCCCTCAAATATTGCACCCTCCAGGGCAAGGTTCTATGTCCTTTCCTAGGCCCCTATCCTGGTCAAAACTCTCATTCCCTCAGGGATCTGCTGGGCAACCAACAAACTAATCTTGAATGAATTCCAGCCAAGGTGTTAATGACAGATAATGGCTTAATGCATTACTCCTCCCAGATAACATTTCCAGTTTAATAGAAGTCTTTCAATGCCTAACCCAAAGGAAGCAGCCTGAAAAGTGCAGAGGCTGCAAATACCTGGCACCTCTGCCCCTTCTCTTTCCCTAGAGGTCATCTCCAAATTGTGACCGAGGCTTTCTGAGAAGTCAGTCCACAGGGCTCTGGACAGCCCTCACCAACCAGTGGTGGGAGTGATCTTGTAAGATGAAATCTATTGTCGAACAAATATTTACCAAGGAGTAAGGAGACTTGAATCCTACTCTGGGGCTTTGACATTACCTGGATATATGGCCTTAAACAAACTATTAAACATTTCCAGGTCTCAGTTTCCTTATCTGTAGAATGGCATTAGAATTGAGCTTCTCCACTGAGTAGCTCATGATCTGCCAGAGACTCTCAAAACTTGACCTGATAGCACTCCAAGCTGCTTGTTGCTACTAAGTACCTCTTCCCTTTACTCCTCACTAAGGAAGGAACATGCCCCTGAAGTAGGGACATCACCTTTCCAGCTCTATTATGTCCCTAAAAGGCCCTGGAGAAATAAAGTAAACCAGCATTTGAGGTGCCTGCTAAGAGGCCAAATCCCATGACACTGGGAGCCCAATGATGTGGTTCGAGGAGCCCAAGAGTGGCCCAGTGGAGAGTATTCTATCAGTCAGAGGTGCAGAGCCTCTATGCAAGATCTGTCAGGGATGGGTGTGACCGTTATAGAAGACACATCAAGTGGGGAAAAAATCAGGTGTGCAGATAACGTTTTGTAAATGCCTTTCTAATTCTCAATGCTTCACGAAGGAATCTCAGAGATTAAATTAAGCTGTTAACCCTCTAGGCGCTCCTGTCGTTTATTGTTAAGGAATTAATAGGAATGTGGGAATGCAGATGGCCTGGCTGTCAGCTCGGAGAGGCGATTTTTCTGATCTCCACGGACGTTTCCAGCATCTTTCATTAAGCGCTCATGTACCAATTTGTCATTTTAACCGAGCAGGAAAGAAACTCCCACTGAACTCCCTGGCTCAGGTGCTGGGAGTTAAATCCTCCCACGACAAGGCCTACAGGGTCGCATCCGCGGGGGAGGCTCTGGCTTCCAGGGGTGGTGAGTGGCCTCTGATGGAGGTGGGGTGGAGCGGAGCCACTCCAGGAAGGAAGTCGGGATCCCCAAACCTAGCTGTCCTGGGCACAGGTTTCAGGGGACTGCAGAAGAGCCGGCTCTAGAAATACTAGAGCAGAGATGTAAAGAAATTTATTTCCTCTAGCGCGCCAGGGCGCAAGTAGCCTGCTCAACGAGTGGAGGCGCCACCTACAGGAGAGAGAAAGACCTGCAACCTGGTCCGGAGAATTCAACCGCTCGATGGCAGGGACTGACCTGCCCCTCCTCTTTCTCAGCCTCTGACGTGCCTCTGACGTTTATCCAGTGCTTTTCTCGTGTCAGACACTGTCGTAAGCGCTTAACATATATTAACGCTTTTAAACTTGACAACCACCCTATGAGGTAGGTTTTTATTGTCGGCCTTGTTCTACAGACTAGAAAACTACAGCTCCAAGAGTAACATGCCCAAAGTCACACAGTTGATAAGTGGGAGGTTGAAATCCCAACCCTGAGAGTCTGGCTCAGAGCCTGAATGCTCACCAAGCATTACCCTAAGGAGTGTGTGGTGGAATACAGTCAGTCCTAACTCCTCCCATGATTCACAGTGTAACTCAGGGCCAAGTATTTAACTTAGCCTTCAATTCTGCACCTTGGTGTTCCCATGTTTTTGAGACTCCCTTAGGTAGCTCAACATTCAGAAAACTAAGATCATGGCATCCGGTCCCATCACCTCATGGCAAATAGATGGGGAAACAGTGGAAACAGTGGCTGACTTTATTTTTGGGGTTCCAAAATCACTGCAGATGGTGACTGCAGCCATGAAATTAAAAGACGCTTACTCCTTGAAAGGGAAAGTTATGACCAACCTAGACAGCATATTAAAAAGCAGAAACATTACTTTGCCAACAAAGGTCCGTCTAGTCAAGGCTATGGTTTTTCCAGTGGTCAGGTATGGATGTGAGAGTTGGACTATAAAGAAAGCTGAGCACTGAAGAATTGATGCTTTTGAACTGTGGTGTTGGAGAAGACTCTTGAGAGTCCTTTGGACTGCAAGGAGATCCAACCAGTCCATCCTAAAGGAGATCAGTCCTGGGTGTTCACTGGAAGGACTGATTTTGAAGCTGAAACTCCAATACTTTGGCCACCTCATGTGAAGAGTTGACTCATTGGAAAAGACCCTGATCCTGAGAGGGATTGGGGGCAGGAGGAGAAGGAGATGATGGAGGATGAGATGGTTGGACGGCATCATCGACTCAATGAACATGAGTTTGGGTAAACTCCGGGAGTTGGTGATGGACAGGGAGGCCTGGCATGCTGCAGTCCATGGGGTCGCAAAGATTTGGACATGACTGAGTGACTGAACTGAACTGAACTAGGTATGTGAAGAGAAAACTGTTGTTAAGGTAATCTTAATCTTTTGTAATAAGAAAAGGAGGGAGGGAGGGGGGAGGGGGAAGAAAAAAAAGAAAAGGGGGGAGGGAGTAGGGGTGGGAGAGCTGTGTAGCTCCCATCTTCAGTTAATAGATGAGAATTAGAGAGAGAAGGACCCAAGCCTGATGACATTCTCAGTGACAGGGCAAGAACTAGAATCCAGGTCTTCTGAATCCATGTTTTACACCCATACAGCACCTCCTCTTTAATCATGATAGCCAGGATGGGCTCTGTGGATGGAAGAAAGCTAATCACACACATTGTGGCTTCAGAGGCTCCAGGTCCACCCTCTGAGCAAAAAAAAAAAAAAAAAAAGCTTTTTTTTTTTTTTTAAACCTGGTGGCTGTTATCTGAAATCCCACCATTAGTGATTCATGTCTTTCACTAAGACTTTGATCCTATCCTCTCAGGACTAGTAAAACTTTTACTGTTGGCTGTCATTTTATGTGTATATGATTGACTTCTAAAGCAGTGCTCCTGAAGTGTGGCCAATGACAAAAGCATCTCTGTCATCTCCATATTGTTAGCACTGCAAGTCATGGCTTCTGCCCCAGACCTACTGAGTCAGACCTACCTTGGTTTGCAAACTTCAGTGGATGTGCTTAAGTTGAAAAGTTTATTAAAACACAGCTTCCTGGAACAACTCCTCCCTACCCCATCCCCAGAGATTCTGATTCAACAAGTCAGGGAGAGAGGCCCAATAATTTGC
Organism: Cervus canadensis; assembly: GCF_019320065.1. Classification (NCBI taxonomy): domain Eukaryota; kingdom Metazoa; phylum Chordata; class Mammalia; order Artiodactyla; family Cervidae; genus Cervus; species Cervus canadensis. The sequence goes on from NC_057386.1 coordinate 22,857,180, forward strand.
ATTTCTAACAAGTTCTCAGGTAATGCAGTTGCCATGGTCTGCAGTCTATACCTTGAGTAGCACTGAAACAGTTCCTGGGAGCAGATGCTGAGAGGGGAGGAGAATGAGCACCTTGGGGTAAAAAGACAGAAACAGGTTATTGTTGAGGGTACAGATTGAAAACTTGAAGTGAAAAGCTGCTGAGGGTATGGGTTCACAATCATGCCTCTATCTTTCCATTTGAATAAGTTCAAATATTAAAACCATTAAGGGATTTAATACGATATATAAATGTGTGTAAACTGAATTTATCTAGCCATGGTAAAGTCTATTCTTGCCTTGCCTTTTGCTGAGCCCTGCCTCTCTCGGTTACAAATGGAAATCTTCCCGGTCCCCTCTGACCATCAGTTAGCTCTCCAATTTCATTCCAGATTTAACTGCACTGCAGTGGCAGACAAAGCTGACCTGATGGCAGGAATACTGTTCCCCAATGATATCAGAACCTCTTCTGTATTTATGTTTGCTCTGCGACTGTCACTTGTATACAATCACATAGAGACTCTGATATTAAGACTTGGGCTACAAATCACCCCCATGGCACAGCTCTGGTGGAAAAGGAAAAGGGGCTTCAGTGGCAACCAGATAGGAAACACGAATTACATTGCCCTTGTACCAAAATAGGCATCTTTAAGAAATCATGTCTTCTGGTCCTCCTTTGCTGTACTTCAAGCTAATATGGTACCCAGAGGAACCCAGATAGATAACAATCTCTTCTATTTGTAAAGACCACTTGTGAAGGAAACGCCATAACCTCCTGGTGCTGGAGTGTATTATTGTTCAGCAAGTATTCACTGTCCTCTCTGCCCTTCCATGGGGGGAGAAAACTTACCACTCCACGGGTGATGGATTTAACCATGTGACTTGCTTTGGCCAATGAAACATAAGCAGAGATTTATTTCAACTCTACTTGCTTGGTCTGGCTTGGCTTTTCCATTTCCATCCTTGGCTGTGAGAAGAGCACACTCCTGTCACTTTGGCCTGGGTCCCAGAATGAGAAGGTACACAGAGTGGACCTGAACAAGAGCCACAGCCTGCAACAGAAGTACTGTAGCCCATCTGCAAACCAGTAAGCAAGAAATAAGTGTTGTAACCTCTAGGATTTTAGGTTATTTGTTATACAGCATGCTAAGTCACTTTAGTCGTGTCCGACTCTTTGTGACCCCATGAACTATAGCCCTCCAGGTTTGTCTGACCATAGCATTCTCCAGGCAAGAATACTGGAGTGGATTGCTATACCCTCCTCCAGGGGATCTTCCTGACTCAGGAACTGAACCCACATTTCTTACTTCTCCTGCACTGGCAGGCAGGTTCTTTACCACTAGCACTAGCTGGCAAGACTTCAGAAGCCCCGGGAAGCTACCTGGGAAGCCCTGGGAAGGTATACAGCACTATTAGTAAAGTTGACTGATACACTCCCTCAGGCATCTGTTCCACTGAAATTTTGCCAGTAAGTTTTTCCCTATGTCTAACCGGAATCCCTCATATATTAAGGTAAAGATTCATTTCCATCTGCAGGCCAAACAAGGAGTCACTAGGTTATATCCTTGATTCTAAGTTCAAGAAATGTAGCTTGATTTGTTTGATATCTATTTGGGCTACAAAAATAGAGATGCACTAGGGGCATGAGGCTTCCCAGGTGGCACTAGTAGTAAAGAACCTGCCTGCCAATGCAGGAGAGGTAAGAGATGCTGGTTCCCTCCCTGAGTCAGGAAGATCCCCTGGAGGAGGGTGTGGCAACCCACTCCAGTATTCTTGCCTGGCAAATCCCATGGACAGAGGAGCCTGGTGGGCTGCTGTCCAGTGGTTTGCAAAGAGTTGGACACGACTGATGCAACTTGGCACACAGGCACAGGGGAATGATTTATTTTACAAAGTATTATTTATGCCTGACTTTTTTGGAGCTATTAGAGGTTGGTTCTTCAGAAGTGACCATATCCTTCAGGAACCAGAGAGGTAGCAGTGGGAGAGGTAAGAGTTTAGAAACCTGATGAAAATACCATTAAAATGACTCAGTCATGTCCAACCCTTTGCGACCACATGGACTGTAGCCCACCAGGCTCCTCTGTCCATGGGATTCTCCAGACAAGAATACTGGAGTGGGTAGCCATTCCCTTCTCCAGGAGATCTTCCCAACCCAGGGATAAAACCCTGGTCTCCTTCATTAGGAGGCAGATTCTTTACCACTAGTGCCACCTTCCTTTTTTCTCTCTCAACTCTTACTTAGCACTTATCACAGTTTCCAATATTTCCATTATTTGCCTGTTTTCTTTTTTTATTTGTCTCCCCTACTAGAAAGTGTTTTCATATGGCTAGGGACAGTGTTCATCATGCTTATTATCACTTTATCCTCCAGTTCTCAGCAGACCCTGGCATGTAGCAGTAGCTCAAGAAATATTTGTTGAATAAATAAATGAATTCTAATTAGGCATGTCACTAGCCAGGTAAGGGGAAAACAATGAAAAAACAATGAGATCTACAATATAAAAATATAACTCCAGCATTATGTAATTTTTGTTTAATGGGCACCTAATTATGAAAAACTTTGAATAATAATAATATAATAATATTAATATATAATAATAATATAATAATAATAATGTCAGTGGGGAGCCACAGAAGAATTTTCAGCTGGGGAAGGACATGATCAAGACAGCATCTTTATACTGTACATAGAAAACCCTACAGATAGTATCAGAAAATTGCTAGAACTAATCAGTGAATTTAGCAAATTTATAGGATACAAAATCAATACACAGAAATCACTTGTATTTCTATATACTAACAATGAAAAATCAGAAAGAGAAATTTAGGAATCAATCCCATTCACCATTGCAACAAAAAGAATCAAATATCTAGGAATAAACTTACCTAAGGAGACAAAGAACTGTACACAGAAAATTATAAGACACTAATGAAAGAAATCAAAGATGACATAAACAGATGGAGAGATATTCCATGTTCCTGGGTAGGAAGAATCAATACTGTGAAAATGACCATGCTACCAAATGCAATCTACAGATTCAATACGAATCCCTACTAAAATTACCAATGATATTTTTCACAGAACTAGAACAAAAAATTTCACAATTCATATGTAAATACAAAAGAACCCAAATAGCCAAAGCAGTCTTGAGAAAGAAGAATGGAGCTGGAGGAATCAAACTTTCCTGACTTCAGATTAAACTACAAAACTACAGTCATCAAGACAGTATGGTACTGGCACAAAACCAGAAATATAGGCCAATGGAACAAGATAGAAAGCCCAGAAAGAAACCCATGCACCTATGGGTACCTTATTTTTGATAAAGGAGGCAAGAATATACAATGGGGCAAAGGCAGCCTCTTCAATAAATGGGGAGGGAAAACGGGACAGCTACTATAAAAGATGAAATTAGAACACTTCTAAACCCTAACAAAGATAAAAAACTCGTATGGGATTTAAAGACCTAAATGTAAGACCGGAAACTATAAAACTCTTGAAGAAAAACATAGGCAGAAGTACCTGATGAACTACATCAAAACAGATTTTCTCTGACCCAACCTCAGAACTATCAAGAAAGGTGAAAAGACAACCCTCAAAGTGGGAGAAAATAATAACAAATGAAAGAACTGACAAAAGATTAATTTCCAAAATATACAAGCACTCATACCACTCAATACCAGAAAAACAAACAACCCAATCAACAAGTGGGGAAAAGACCTAAACAGACATTTCTCCAAAGAAGACAAACAAACACATGAAAA